>NC_091120.1:7143207-7205707 GCF_040183065.1 Periplaneta americana
CATCCCTCTTAGCCCCAAATGTTTTCCTAAGCACCTTATTCTCAAACACCCTTAACCTATGTTCCTCTCTAATGTGGTCGTGCCAGAGAATCAGTCCCATTCCGAGGCTTATTTGAAGGATTCGTAACAAGCTGTTTTTTTTACGGTGATGGGTTGTTATCTCTTCGCCCAACCCCCAAGCTGGAGGACCACCACTCATCGGCTGTCCGCAACTGTTTATTCAATATATTCACAGCTACCTTCCATAATAAGTACATGTTATTGTGTGTAAAAATATGATTCTGTTAATTACGTCATAATAAACTTGTAGAAATTAAAAGAGGTGAGTTATTAAATAATTTCACATAAAAGGTATCCAGATATCTGATTTAACACAAAAATCAGTTATGAAGCATGTGATACAAATCTAAAATTAGGTTTATACTATAAATTTTATTTTAAATTAACCATTAGTATTTCTGACTACATGAGAAAACTGTATTTTTAGTTTTGTGCTAAAGAATTGAATAGCCAGGATAACCTATCAAAATACGTAATATATTACTTATTAAGTTAGTGTAATAATAATAATAATAATAATAATAATAATAATAACAATAATGATAACAATAATAATAAACTGCCCCCCCATTGAGGGTAGCCCTTAAGGACTCAGTATATCCTCAAAAAAATTATTACACATATGTAAACATAGATATTAAATTTTAAAGAAGGGAAACAAAGAAAAAGGCGTGAAAAATTACAATTGCTATTAATGTGGCACCATGTGATTAATTAGGATTTGGCAGGATTTTTTAAACACAATTATCACAATGTCTTCCCTCAGAGATGTTGGCAGAGCAAACTGCCGTCGAAATTCTTCCAAAAAAGCTCGTATAGTCCCTCGAGCACCTATGAGCAAGCCGAATACCTCAACGTGAGTTAAGGCATAACTAGATTTCCCCAATCATCTGCCACACATTCTCTTTTACTGTGACGTTTTTATAATTATTCGATAAATTATACAATATGGGATGATGCCATACCACATCTATCAATTCTTCACCCATATCGTTGCTGAACTCAGATGTAATTTTTATAGCAATCCCACCGTCAGATGCCGGAACAGTTGCCGGCTATTCAAGCGCATAGTGATGCAATCTTGTTTGGCATATTAGAAACCATGACAACGTATTCTCCACAAGAGATGTCTTTGCGTGGAAATTAAATTCCGTTTCCGCATTACCTGGCAGATCTGCGTGCCTCTTGGAAACCACCACTCTAGCGGGAAAGCGCCGAAGTAACCCTCAGCATACTTTTGCTCCTATTTCTAATATGTCCACTTTTTGAACTCTCATTGTTCCTGTGTTTAATTTAGAAAGGACACATGCCCAAGACAAAAAAATCCTTAGAAATCATCTTTTCAGTAAAAAAAAAAAATCTGAAACTTCTGTGAAAAGTGTATTTTAATATCCTTCCCAAGATGCAATACAAAGAATTAAAAAAAAATTCTATAATTTAAATAGTTTTTTGTGTCTCCTGTAAAGTTGGGAAAATGTGACTTGTGCCCTTTGTAAAATAAACGAT
The DNA here is from genome assembly GCF_040183065.1 of Periplaneta americana. Lineage (NCBI taxonomy): Eukaryota > Metazoa > Arthropoda > Insecta > Blattodea > Blattidae > Periplaneta > Periplaneta americana. Next base: position 7,144,774 of record NC_091120.1, read on the forward strand.
TCATTTGTCTCTCGTCGATTATCATTGTTCTACTGAACGAAAACGACATAAAGTGAATATAATACACAAAGTTAAGCTCGCGATACATATTTTACCGAAAACAAATGCATACTAAACTTGGGTTGGAATTTTAAGAGTGAATGCTCATTTACAAGCTTGTGTTACACATGATTTCTTAAATCACTCAGCCTATTTTTTTTTTTTTTTTTTTTTTTTTTTTTTTTTTTTTTTTTTTTTTACCTGTTCCGAATGAGACATTTTACTCACTTTCTCTCTTATATCGAATTATGCACAATTCATCCCCCTATTATTTATTCGCTCGTTTTCATACTCTCTCTCGCTATCATAATATTAATACTCGATCACAACGCGATAACACGCTAGAAATTCCACTTCACACATCATCTCTGTATTCCTCATCTTTCACTGTTGCTATCTCTCGTCACTGGAACTCTCTGCCGCCTGAAGTCAAGGGCTGCCGAACATTGAAATCTTTCAAATCCAAGTTAGAAAATTATCTTATGACGAGTTGCCAAACTAACTTACTATTATGACAAGTGTTGTATTGCATGTTTCCACGTATTCACATTTTTTTTTATGTTGTAGTGATATTTAACTTATTTTATATTTTTGTTTTCATATTTTCCGATAATGGTATAGCCTATCTATAATGTGATAAGTTGAGCTATATATATATATATGTATATAAAATCATAATTTTCCTTACTGTGTGTACTTTAAAATATTGTATTCATAGTATGCTGTGTACTGCACTATTTTATTATTATTATTATTATTTTTTATCATTATTATTACTACTACTACTACTACTACTATTATTATTATTATTATTATTATTATTATTATTATCAATAATTGTCTTATTTTTTTATATTTTGTATGTCTCATTTATTTTGACCTGTTGTTCACATTTATTATGCATTTTCCTTTATTTCTGTATGTTATAATATTATGTCTGATTTCTACTTACTTGTTGTTTACATTTTATTATTATTATTATCTTATTCAGTTTTGTGTGTAAAATTGTAGTATACTTTGTAAATGTGTAGTGTTTTTTGTAACGCAGTTTTACTCCTGGTTGAGTGTTAGAGAAGGCCGTATGGCCTTAACTCTGCCAGGTTAAATAAATCATCATTATTATTATTATTATTATTATTATTATTATTATTATTTATCATTATTATTATTATTACTATCAATAATTGTCTTATTTTTTATACTTTGTATGTCTCATTTATTTTGACCTGCTGTTCACATTTTATTATGCTTTCTTCTTTCTTTCTGTATGTTATATGTTATGTCTGATTTCTACTTACTTGTTATTTACATTTTATTATTATTATTTTATTCAGTTTTGTGTGTAAAATTGTAGTGTACTTTGTAAATTTGTAGAGGTTTTTGTAACGCAGTTTTACTCTTGGTTGAGTGTTAGAGAAGGCCGTATGGCCAGGTTAAATAAATTATTATTATTATTATTATTTATCATTATTATTATTATTGCTATCAATAATTGTCTTATTTTTTATACTTTGTATGTCTCATTTATTTTGAAGTGCTGTTCACATTTTATTATGCTTTTTTCTTTCTTTCTGTATGTTATTTGTTATGTCTGATTTCTACTTACTTGTTATTTACATTTTATTATTATTATTATTATTATTATTATTATTATTATTATTATTTTATTCAGTTTTGTGTGTAAAAGTGTAGTGTACTTTGTAAATTTATAGTGGTTTTTGTAACGCAGTTTTACTCTTGGTTGAGTGTTAGAAAAGGCCGTATGGCCAGGTTAAATAAATTATTATTATTATTATTATTATTATTATTATTTATCATTATTATTATTACTATCAATAATTGTCTTATTTTTTATACTTTGTATGTCTCATTTATTTTGACCTGCTGTTCACATTTTGTTATGCTTTTTTCTTTCTTTCTGTATGTTATATGTTATGTCTGATTTCTACTTACTTGTTATTTACATTTTATTGTTATTATTATTTTATTCAGTTTTGTGTGTAAAAGTGTAGTGTACTTTGTAAATTTATAGTGGTTTTTGTAACGCAGTTTTACTCTTGGTTGAGTGTTAGAAAAGGCCGTATGGCCAGGTTAAATAAATTATTATTATTATTTATCATTATTATTATTACTATCAATAATTGCCTTATTTTTTATACTTTGTATGTCTCATTTATTTTGACCTGCTGTTCACATTTTATTATGCTTTTTTCTTTCTTTCTGTATGTTATATGTTATGTCTGATTTCTACTTACTTGTTGTTTACATTTTATTATTATTATTTTATTCAGTTTTGTGTGTAAAATTGTAGTGTACTTTGTAAATTTGTAGTGGTTTTTGTAACGCAGTTTTACTCCTGGTTGAGTGTTAGAGAAGGCCGTATGGCCAGGTTAAATAAATCATTATTATTATTACTATTATTATTATTATTATTATTATTATTATTATTATTATTTACCAGTTCACGGTTATAAGAATGGGACATAACGTCTGAATTCCAGACTCCTGCAGTTACCATGGCAAAATAGTAATGTAATAACATATGAATACTATAGAACAAAGCATGAACTTACGGTCATTCAAATAAACGCTACTTTTATGTATAGAACAAAGATCACGTTGTCTATATGGAACAGACATGTCTCTTCTTTGAAATCTGAAGGGGAAAGACGCGTTCGTAGTACAGACACCAGGTGTTGAAAATTAAAACATTATAAACCCGACTTGTATAAATAACCTTGCCGCATACTTATAAATAATGCTAACAAGCTCTATGTTACGCCTGACAATTGGAAGTAAAGTGGCACACAGAAAATCTTCTTCACGTTGCCAAATGACTTGCGGGTATCCGTAACGATTAACGCAAAGTCAACAAAGCCTCCTGAAAGGAGACTGCAACCTCATGCCGATGACAAACTACAAGCTTCACTTCCCTTTCACTAATAATCATTCCGTTTACACAGTGAAAACGATGAGAGTTCTTAAATTACGCACCAGTGTGTAAATTTCACAAGTGTCGTGTAAACATCAAAGTCAAGTGAACAATATTGTTCCAGACGCTTTTGCAGACTCAACAGAATACATACGCCAGCCGTTGTCTTCTTCCACTTCACGACCGAGATGGTGCAACAGTCTTTTAACCTTCCAGTCACAGAGTTTCATAATGACACCACACTTTTGGAAACTTACATATCGCAAATAACATTTAATTTATAAAATTACACACAATTTTTTTTTTCCTTCTGTGATTGGAGTTGTGGTGTGGTGCTAACAATTGATTATTTAATGACGATGTATCAACTACTCGGTTATTTCTGGGAGTGCTAGAGTGGTTTTTATATATAAAAATAATATGTAACAGAGAGAGTTCGGAGTTGAACGTGTTACATCAGCTGCTTTTCTATGCGGATGACGTGAATATGTTATGAAAAAATCCACAAACGATTAGGGAAAACACGGGAATTTTACTGGAAACAAGTAAAGAGATAGGTTTGGAAGTAAATCCCGAAAAGACTAAGTATATGATTATGTCTCGTGACCAGAATATTGTACGAAATGGAACTATAAAAATTGGAAATTTATCTTTTGAAGAGGTGGAGAAGTTCAAATATCTTGGAGCAACAGTAACAAATATAAATGATACTCGGGAGGAAATTAAACACAGAATAAATATGGGAAATGCCTGTTATTATTCGGTAGAGAAGCTTTTATCATCTAGTCTGCTGTCAAAAAATCTGAAAGTTAGAATTTATAAAACAGTTATATTACCGGTTGTTCTTTACGGTTGTGAAACTTGGACTCTCGCTTTGAGAGAGGAACATAGGTTAAGGGTGTTTGAGAATAAGGTGCTTAGGAAAATATTTGGGGCTAAGAGGGATGAAGTTACAGGAGAATGGAGAAAGTTACACAACACAGAACTGCATGCATTGTATTCTCCACCTGACATAAATAGGAACATTAAATCCAGACGTTTGAGATGGGCAGGGCATGTAGCACGTATGGGCAAATCCAGAAATGCATATAGAGTGTTAGTTGGAAGGCCGGAGGGAAAAAGACGTTTAGGGAGGCCGAGACGTAGATGGGAAGATAATATTAAAATGGATTTGAGGGAGGTGGGATAAGATGATAGAGAATGGATTAATCTTGCTAAGGATAGGGACCAATGGCGGGCTTATGTGAAGACGGCAATGAACCTCCGGGTTCCTTAAAAGCCATTTGTAAGTAAGTAAGTAAGTATCAACTACTCGGTTATTTCTGGGAGTGCTAGAGTGGTTTTTATATATTACAAAAAACAATATGTATCTTTATTCTAGCAATAAGCAAATTATTTAGCGTCGATGAGATTGGTGATAGTGAGATGGTATTTGACGAGATGAGGTCGAGGTTTCGCCATATATTATCTGACATTCGCCTTACGGCTGAGAAAACCTCGGAAAACCCCAACCAGGTAATCGGCCCAAGCGGGAATCGAACACATGCACGAGGACAACTGCGGCTCGACAGGCAAGCGACTCAGCCGACTGAGCTACGCCGGTGGCCGAACCAATTTGAGTTCGATTCACGGGAAAAGCAGTAGACGCTATACCTCTATGATTTCCCGTTTTGCGCATGTTTTCATAGTCTCTTAAGGGGAGAGGCACACCATTGGTCTGCAAAAAATTAATGAAATCCACTTTTTTATATCTCAGCTACTATGAAAGCCAAATGAATAAAACTTTTCATGCTCAATATACGTACATTACACTTTATAAAACACTATTCACAATATTAAAATAACTAATAATTACCTGTAAAAATAAAGTCATAAATGCATAATTTTTTTTACAATCGTAAAGTAATTTATATATTAGTACATTATGCAACGAGCCTATAATGAAGGTAATTAAGAAGCGAGTATGGATATTTATGAAACGAGCGCAAGCTCGTTTCATAATTTTCATACGAGCTTCTTAATTACCATTATAGGCGAGTTTCATACGACTTTTTATGCTCGACCATATTTCTAACTTGATATTATTAATTTTCTTTGTATCTGACCTTGGCCAATGTCCCGTATGTTGTGAGATGTGGGCAGACGCGAAAGTATTGATTTTTTCCGAGGAACAGATGTTCACATTGACCTTGCTAGGCCATAAGAACCTACAGAGATAACATTAGACATTGAATTAGACATTGAAAAACGAGATGACAAATTGAATTTATTTGAATATTATTTACAATTAAGGCTAATTATTATAGTAAAAGAACATAACCTTCTGCGACAGTATTGGATTTCCAGCTTCCGTTACTTTTCGCTAATTGTCTTTCGATTGCATATCCGAGAATAATCGATACTTGCGGTTTTATAACGGTAGAAAGCTGACCTGTCATTGGCTGGACAGTTGTAACCTGAGTCGTCATTGGCTGAAAGACCTGACCTTTAATGAGTAGGTGTACTTTAATGACATGCATTAAAGATTTGCTACCAGGTGTATAATTACTACATTTCGGCATGGTCGAGCATAAAATAAAATACACAATTAAATATTTGCATAATTCTTTTACTGGATTGTTTACAGACCTACATCAATAACACAGCCAAGGATTTGTTACTTTCAAGAAATATTTTCTTAATCGTTACCTTCAATATTACATTTTCTAAAAACTTTTTAATACGAAAAAAATATTTCCTTAAGGAATCGGTAAAAGATCCTAGACTATGTCATTAATGTAGATCTTTAGAATATTTATGTAAAATAACCATGCAGATATTTAATTAAATGTATATTTTATTATGTAAATGCTTTACGGTTGTAAAAATATGCTAATTTCATATATTTTACAGGTAATTATTAGCTATTTTAATATTCTGAATAGTGTTTTATGAAGTGTACTGTATGACGTGTATTAAGCATAAAATTTTTGTTCATTTAGCTTTTATTGTAGCTGAGAAATCAAATAAAAATGAATTTTACTCAATTTTTGCAGGCCAATGGTGTACCTACCCACTTAAGTTTACGTCAAGCTGCCTCACTACTTCGTAATGTTTAGTGCTACTCAGTGGCGGCTTCTGCATATTTCTTAAGAGGAGGAAAGAAGTTAACAGCACGAAATGACACCTTCTTGAATGAAACATGCTACAAATTAGCCTACATGCATACATGTAAGACCAGGTAGTATTGGGGTTGGCCTTCCCTTCTGTATAGCAATAATCTATTATTGTAAACTGAGTTTCCTAAATTTTCCAAAATATATTATGTTTTCACTTTCATTCATTGTTGAATAATTGCACAAATTAACAATTACAAGGAAATTCACAACCTCGCAGCATTTTTCGAGCACACTACAGCATCACACGTGTTGGAAGAGATTATAGCTACTAACACGAATTCGGAACCGTTTTACGGAAATGAGAAATAATCTGAGGAAAGCGAGAACACTGCACGCACCCACGTGATCTGTGTTGCCACATGTACATTTTACAAGTTCAGTATCACATGCTTTTGAAGAATGTCAGTTCTTGTAAAGTCATACTACCATTATTGTTCAAAGTTGCCGGTGACCGATTAATTTTTTATGTTAAAAATAATGCAGTTTGGAGTACCTACTTTCAATTTAAAATTTGTACGAAACTGACAACTTGGCTGTTGCCCTGTCTATTAGACAATGTATGGAAGTGAATTTCAGGGGCCAAAAAGATCTGCGATACTAACGTAGAACTAACTACTTCCTCTTAGTTTTTATATAAACCCAACTTTAACTTTCAAATATTCTTGAAAGTTTCAAACCATGAATAGTAGCCTATATAAAGTGCAATGAATAATATTTTTGACTTATAATTATTAAAAAAAAGTTTATATGGTGTCTTTCATAGCTTTGCGTTAAAAATGTTTTTATTGTGCCTCCTCCTAGATGTGTTATAGTCTGGTTGACTGCAACATCGTTAGATGGCAGCGGTAGCGAGCTTGCTGCACGACCAGTCTATTTCTATTTCCCGCCCATGCGATGATTCAGAGGAGGATCTCCTCCCTATCCGTTCATTTACTTGCTTTGAAACTCTGCTTCTTTCTGTGGCCGCTGCTGCGCTGTTGTCTATGTGTGTTAACTGCAGTAAAGGAGAAATGGATTGGTTTTCCTCCACACAAACAATCTCGCATCTTTCTCACAGTTTTCTAGCAGCACATGAGTGCGCGTCGTTTAAAACTCGATCAACCGAGGTTTTCTTATAGCTGTGAACTTAAAAATTATCGAATCTTCCTCGAATTTCAAGGCACATATTTCATTTGGTATTTACTTTTAAAAGAAGAAAAATGTGAGGAGGACGTTCCTCCCTTCCCTCCCCCGAGGAACCGCCACTGGTGCTACTTCAAAATTCAAGTAACATGGAAAGTGAAAAATAATGCAGGATATATTGGTGTTTGACTATAATTATATGTTACAAAACCGCCTTTGCTTTTCATAAAATAAATAAATTTTCATTAACGTTTTCGATACATGTGTATCATCTTCAGATGTGAAATGTTAGATTAATATGATGAAATAGGATTTAATAGGATATATTGGGGTAAAATTTTGTTCAAAAAATCGATTTTTCGTTTTTAACATTAAAAAAAATCTATGTGGTTTAGAGAAGCTCTCCATAAATTTTCTTGCAGATTAGCCTCTTCAATCAGCTTTTTCGGCTGACGTTTAATTGAAAAGTTGCACAATCTGGGTGATCCTTTGAACTTTTAAACTAAATTTTCTCCCTTTGCATTGTTATTTAGTCGACTGTCCGAACACAGGTTGAGCCTCATAAGTGACAACAATAAATCATCAATCATGAGGCAACTAAGCCAGGAGATAATGGGATAGTGTGACCAATTCTGCTACATGTAGCTTTCTAAAAATGCTACTCCTCTGAATTTTGAACTATGTGCATTTTTTTTGTAGGTCTATTGAGGAGTGCTTAATAATTTTTTAGTAGGTTATTTTACGACGCTTTATCAACATCTTAGATTATTTAGCGTCTGCATGAGATGAAGGTGATAATGCCGGTGAAATGAGTCCGGGGTCCAACACCGAAAGTTACCCAGCATTTGCTCATATTGGGTTGACGGAAAATCCCGGAAAAAACCTCAACCAGGTAACATACCCCGACCGGGAATCGAACCCGGGCCACCTGGTTTCGCGGCTAGACGTGCTAACCGTTACTCCACAGGTGTGGACAGTGCTTAATAAAACTTTCTATCAGCATTTTTCTTAAACCTCAAGATTTTTGGGGAAGTATTTTAATATACATAATTTTTACCTGTTTTTATGTAATTTAAGATAATTTTTTTCTTAGCTCTTGAAGAATACTTTGAAAAAAAAAAAAACTAAATGCGTAGTAAGTTACGTTGTAGGAAGTTTGAAAGGTATGTGGAGTAAATTTCAAGGCTATTTTTATTTTTAGGAGTAGTAGTGATTTTTCATATATGATTCAAATTTACTAACATTTCAATAACTCATATAAATGTGAACCACGTAAGATAAAATTTTGTGCAGAGGCTAATTCTATGCAGCATGATATGTGTACAAATTTTCAAAGAAAAATCTTACACCAACTAAAAAAAGAGAACTATCTTAATTTGAAAATATCAACTAATAAAACCAAATTAATGATTCACAGTGGTAAATTCCCAACTCGTTCAAAAATAGTAGTTGATTATAAACCGTTACAAGTCTCCCATTCTAATTATTTAGGTTGTAGCACAACTTATGAAATAGACGGAGATGTTGATAATAAAATAAATAAATTTCAGTGAATATGAAAAACCATGAACAGAAAATTAGAAAAATATGACAAGAAAAGCAACAAAATAAAAGTTTTATAAAACGATGGAAGGTACTGTATCAGTGATAATGTATAGAAGTAAGTCGTGAATTGTTAAAAAAAAAAAAAAAAAGACAAGAGGAATTTACAAGCTGCAGAGATGAGATTTCTTCGTAGCGTGAAAGGATGTACAAGAAGAGATTTGATACGTAATGATGACATCCATTAAGAATTATATGTCTACAATTTAAATGATAAAATAGAAGACCATAAACAAAAATCTAAGGAACATCTGTCTCATGACGATGATGGTTGGTGGTAATGGTGGTAATGGTGGTGGTGGTGGTCCTATATTGAGGTTGGTACTGAAAATCATTGAAATGTGAAGTGAGAACTTAAAACGTTGACACGGACTATAGGAAAAAAAATATATATGTAAAACTAAACCTCTCATAACGCCACACAAGCTGGAATTTAACACTCCCTATGGAAACCCTTTATGTTTTTATTGAAATATTAAAATGTGGTTTTTGTCTCTTTTTCTCTTTTTTCTTCTTCTTCTTCTTTTTTGCTCTTGTGTTATTTATTGGTTTGAATCAAGTTCTTACTGTATTTAGTAAACTGTCCTTGTAAATGTTATGTTATATTATTGGCTAAGACCACACCGTACACGAGCCTGGCTCTTACGGTAGTGGCTAGAAACATTTTTGTTTTATAATTTTAAATTGTACTCACTAGCTAGCTAGTTAAATAAAAAATAAAATATAAATAAACTATGAAAAATATGCTTTAAAAGACACATAATAGATAGGCTACCAGAATGAAAACATCGCAGTTGAAGGAGTCAACAAGCGGTAGCAGGACTGTTCATGATGTTGAGGTTAAGGACAATGCCTGCGGAAGAATTCTATGATAATTCAGCCATTATTGGCTTCCTTTCCGGTTGGGCACTTGAATAAATATTCTGCACCAGTCTCCCCTAATGTATAAATAATTACAGTAAGTCATGCTTTTATTACATAAGTGCATAAATCAAAGAACCAGTCTCAATATTTATCTCGTGTCTTGTCCGTAACGAGAGAAGTGGGACAGGTCAGACTGAACGAAGGTTATATCCGCGATGGCAGCATTTCTTGTTAACGCTCCTTTTATCTATAAATAAAGATTTGTTCATTTTACTCCGAATGTTTTCTATAAATTATAGCAGTATACAGACAGAACTGTAAGTAATGTAATTTCAGGAGGTTATTCTTTGAGATATTTCAAACAAAAAAGTTGAATACAATTTTGCTCGTTTTTGCTTCGTTTTCAAGATAAAAATTGTTTTGTGCGAGATCGTGCGTATTTGCTTGGTTTCCGCACAAAACCAATCCGCGGAAAGTCTAAAATTCCACATTCAGTGTTCCCAACCTAACACACATAACAATTTCCCTCTTCTTACCGCTTAAGTGACATATTGATTTTACTGCTTTAGGCTTTTAACATATTATTTTTAGAGACGTTCAATATAGTAATAATTATAAATTGGAAACTTACCACTGCAATTTCACCTAAATTGCACTGTTGATTATTGTTTTTAAATATTCGCAAAAATTAAGTAAACTCTACAAATCCACTAAAGTTACTGCATTCGTGATGCAAGCAACATTAAGGAAGCCGTGAAAAAATCAACAAATCAACTTGCCGATGTTATTACTGCAATATGTTATATAAATAATATTGTTAAAATATTAAAAATGAAAAATAAATCATTACATAACTTTACCGTTTGTTTTAAGTCCGCTTTTATAGTCTGTGGGGGGGGGGGGAAGACAGACGTATATCACGGCCTGCTGGAGTATAGTAAACACAGAAAACATTTTAAAGCAACAATGTGGAAGATAGATATTTTTGTTTTGCAAATTTGCCGTCATTGAACAGAAACCAAGATGGAGATTTCATTGCAACTAATTAGAAATTCCTCTTTCAAGTATGTAATAAACGATCTTCGCACAAAATAATGTACGATACACGAGCGGTATGTTTTCTTTCAATTCTCGGAAATTAAAAACGCTCAACTACGTTTCTCTTTTTCAAACTTTTCCTCGAACATGAAAACGTCAACATACCGCTCTTGTAACGTATATTATTACTATTAGGCCTATATCAGCCATCGTCAACTGGCCTGCATATTAGTTCGGAGCGCCGAGACGCTGGCTGAGGAGGTAGTAGTGTGCCAAGCCAACGCATCCCATCACAGAAGCCAACTTTCTGACCATAATTTACAATGCCTTCTTCGATTGTGTTCTACACGAGCATTGACCCTAATATAAACCAGTTAGTGAGGGAAAAACGAATTAAAAAATCCAGGAAAACCAATGCTAATGATCAGCGAAAATAATTTTTATAATTTGTTATTTACATCGTAATAAAATAATTTAGGCCTACTTCAGTCTTGTAACAGAAACGAAATATGTTTCATATGTTATACAAAAGAACAAATAATTGGTTCTGTGATATATTATATATCACAGATATAGATACAGTGTCAGATAAAAAATGGATAATTTATTTTATTTTATTGACGACACTTAAAGGAATAGGATGACAGGATTTAAATATTAGTAATCGATTCGATTTGTTTAATATTTTGTAATAGTGAAAATGTGTTATAGGTCTGTAAGTTCTCAATTACTTTAATATGAAAAAAAAAAAAAAAACTATTTTCTTTCAAACCGCTGCAATACATAACGAAAAAGTACAACTTGCTTGTTGTCTTAAACTAAAAAGTGATTTAAAAATCCAGGAAAAGCAATGCTAACGAACATCGAAAATAAATTTTATAATTTCTTATTTACTTTGTAATAAAATAATTTAAGCGTACTTTAGCCTTGCAACAGAAACGATAATATGTTTCATATGTTATACATAATAACAAATGATTGTTTTTGTGATATATAGCCTACTGTCAGATAAAAACTGGATAATTAATTTTATTTTATTGACGACTCTTGAACAAAGGAATAGGATGACATGATTTAAATATTACTAATGCATTCGATTTGTTTAATATTTCGTAATAGTGAAAATGCATTAGGCCTATAGGTCTGTAAGTTCTCAATTACTTTAATATAAAAAAATAACTATTTACTTTCAAAACCGATACAATACATAACGGAAAAATACATATTGTTTCTTGTCTTAAATTTAAAAGTGGTACACTTATTACACAGTTCTTCTTAAAATAAATTAAGTACATGTCTTTTCCAAAACAGAAAACAGGTAATGTGTAAAAAACTTAATTTTAAGGAGCATGATCCATACAACTTAATGTCGTCTATCATCTGATATTTTCTTCTACCCCGAACTCCTCTTCCGTTCACCATTCCTTTCAGTGCATCCTTCAGAAGGCAGTTTCTCCTCAACCAGTGACCCAGCCAATTCCTTTTCCTCTTTCTGATAATTTTAAGCATTCATTCATTCATTCATTCATTCATTCATTCATTCATTCATTCATTCATTCATTCATTTTATTCCACAGATCTTACATGAGCAATGAAGCTTTAAGATGTGGAACAAGTCAAAATTTTACAATATTACAATCACAATTTTACAAATTTTTATAGTTTTACAATTTAGTAATTTTCTACAATTTTTACAATTTTGTACAATTTTTTACAATATTTTGGCGAGATGTAGTGAGATGAGGCATCATGCTTTCTTGAAACTGATCAGAAAGAGGAAAAGGAATTGGTTGGGCCACTGGTTGAGAAGAAAGCGCCTTCTGAAGGATGCAGTTAAAGGAATGGTGAACGGGAGAAGAGTTCGGAACAGAAGAAGATATCACATGATAGACGACATTAAGATATAAGCATTGTTTTTAAGTAGAATGATTTCCGGTGCCGTTGCCATTATTGAGAAAAAGCTTGTGACATGTTTCTGTAGTCGAACTGTAGAGGAGAAGGTGGAAATATGGGCTACCATTTTGTTTTCCTCATAATAATGGAAAATGGTGTGTCATATTGCTTGAAAATCTTTATTGACATACTGAGTAATTATTCATATACAATTTATCCAGTGTTAAAGGTCAATAGTTGCAATAGATATTTGCATATAATTACTTTTTGAAAGTAAGACGAACTGGTCCTCTACAGGTACTAGGGTCTAAATATGGGCTACCACAAAAATTTGAAAATAAAATTGGAAAAAACAAAGAAACATAAGTAGGAAACCTGTGTGTCACATCAATGGGAATATTCTGTAACAAATAATGCAAATCACGATAATGAAAAAACGGGAGGTGTTAATGTGCTGGTAATATGGGCTACCTATCCCATATTTGACACTTAGCGGTAACTCATATTGGCTGTGGTTAGGCAGGAGTGGAGAAAATTCTAAGGGAGGCCAAGGCTAGATTACAAGGGCCGTAATGCCAATGAAGAAGAAGAAGAAGAAGAAGAAGAAGAAGAAGAAGAAGAAGAAGGTAGCCCATATTAGCAGCATCGACTCATGATGATTATGTCGGCAATTGTTGTCATAAATAAATATTACTCTTACGCCATGTGATAGAGCTATTCTTCATCAGTGTAACACATCAAGCGTAATTTCTAAACACGAATTATATTTCATTCAATAATATTGAAACTACGTACCTGCAAACACTTTGAAATTGATGAAAAACACAAAGGGCACACCGCATTCACACCACAAAGGCAACTAACTGGTTTGTCTCTTTGTGCACGCAGACTGATGGACACGAGATGTAGTTTTAGAGCTTTTTCGCTTGGTAACAACACCATATATAGTAAAAAAAAGAGGTAGCCCATATTACCACTCCTAGCCCATACTTCCACCTTCTCCTCTATGTCTTCGATAAACTTCATGTCACATCCTTACTACGATAGGAGAATTTAAAACTGGTAGATTGAGTAATTTTAGGGAAATTTACTTATTTTGTGGGAATTTAGGGGAATTTACACTTACTGCAAGATTCACCATGGGTTTACTTGACATTCACCTTACAATTCAAGAAAACTTAAAAGAAAAACAATTAGGTAGTCATCCCAAACACGATTCGAACACATAAGCGAATACAACCTTAGATAAGCAGAAAAACGTGCTACCTTCAGAGCTACGTCGGTGAACTAAGCGAATGGCTGAAGAAATTTATAAATATGAGTATGTCATTGGACAGTTTGGAAGAGACACGCACTTGTTCCACATTAGTACCCATACACAATTGTGAACTGCGTAGATTAAATCGCGATAGCGTTCAATAAAATACGACGAGCATTGTCAAAACATCCGCGCCAGAAGGGACGCCTTTTTTAATGCTATTTCATGTTCGTTTCACAGTCACAAGAAGATCCGTTTGTAGCTCACTCTAATCACGAGCGACGCCGTGCTTTTCGGGAGTGTCACAGTCAACCAATCAAGCGTGTATTCATATTAACGAAAAAAACGCGCTGTAAAAATGTTGATAAAAGTGTGTTCATATGCCAGGCAATGGCATGGATAATCTCCCTATCTATATGCAACTGAAATGCTATTGTTATTTAATGGAAGCGTTGTTTGTGAGTGGAGCCCACACATATCAGACTTTCTCAAAATTTGGAACAAAAGAACGATTTACTTCTAATTGTACGTAGCTTACTTACTTACAAATGGCTTTTAAGGAACCCGAAGGTTCATTGCCGCCCTCACATAAGCCCGCCAGCGGTCCCTATCCTGAGCAAGATTAATCCAGTCTCTATCATCATACCCCACCTCCCTCAAATCCATTTTAATATTATCCTCCCATCTACGTCTCGGCCTCCCTAAAGGTCTTTTTCCCTCCGGTCTCCCAACTAACACTCTATATGCATTTCTGGATTCGCCCATACGTGCTACATGCCCTGCCCATCTCAAACGTCTCGATTTAATGTTCCTAATTATGTCAGGTGAAGAATACAATGCATGCAGTTCTGTGTTGTGTAACTTTCTCCATTCTCCTGTAACTTCATCCCGCTTAGCCCCAAATATTTTCCTAAGCACCTTATTCTCAAACACCCTTAATCCCTGTTCCTCTCTCAGAGTGAGAGTCCAAGTTTCACAACCATACAGAAGAACCGGTAATATAACTGTTTTATAAATTCTAACTTTCAGATTTTTGGACAGCAGACTGGATGATAAGAGCTTCTCAACCGAATAATAACACGCATTTCCCATATTTATTCTCGTTTAATTTCCTCCCGAGTGTCATTTATATTTGTTACTGTTGCTCCAAGATATTTGAATTTTTTCACCTTTTCGAAGGATAAATCTCCAATTTTTATATTTCCATTTCGTACAATATTCTGGTCACGAGACATAATCATATACTTTGTCTTTTCGGGATTTACTTCCAAACCGATCGCTCTACTTGCTTCAAATAAAATTTCCGTGTTTTCCCTAATCGTTTGTGTATTTTCTCCTAATATATTCACGTCATCCGCATAGACAAGAAGCTGATGTAACCCGTTCAATTCCAAACCCTGCCTGTTATCCTGAACTTTCCTAATGGCATATTCTAGCGCGAAGTTAAAAAGTAAAGGTACGTAGCTACATAGCACAAATTTACATGTCATTTGTTATATTCGATGGCACTACTTGACTTGGAAGAGTAAAGAACAGTTCCGTGTTGTGCACGTAAGAGAACTGGTTCTTGAACTACACATTGATTGCAGACTAGATTTACAAACTTTTCCTCGTAGACCTCAAAATTGTAGGATTTTCGTTTTCAGTGTAATGTCCTTTTTTGTCTGAGATGGAGGCTGGAAGTTAGTGATGGGAATTCACTTGCGTCGCTTTTGTTCTAACAGATTCCGCATTATGTAAGCAGTGCTATGTTGTTACAAGTTTTACTTACTGCCAAGATTTCTGTTACTATTTTCGAATGATCCGTAAGTAATGGCATCAATTTCAGGGAGTTATTCTTTGAGATATTTCAAAATAAAATGTTTAATACAATTTTGCTCGTTTTCATATCCTTTTCGAGATAAGAAATTTCATAGCGTGTTTTGGGAAAGCCATTGATTTAATTCCAAATATGTTCAGTTAATTTAAGAGAGCAGTGTTGTATTATAATAAATGATTGAAAGAATTTTAGTTTTGTCCTTTAAATGTGATAGAAATTTGATCTGAATAAATGTAACATTGTAAAACTTCTTTGAATAATGAACTATTTCTACAAATGTAAGCTTCAATTTCAAACCTTCAAGTAGGTAATGAATTCAGTGAGTTCACCTCTAAGTCAGATATTAAATTGCTTAATTTACAATTCTACAACTCTAAACATGTTTTGTCCTGCCGGAGACAATCGTAACTGCATTAGGAAAACTTTTATTGATATGTAACTTGAAGATCCTTCTCTCTTTTTAAATTTTATCAGCTTCAAGTTCTATAGCGTCGTAGAACAGGTGATAACAAAATGGGGCCGACAATTTGTCATGAGTAGGGCTAGGATTTTGATGAAATTGCATCTTTTTTCTAGTAAGCCAGAAACATAGCTGCTTTAGTATTTATATGTTATGTGATAAACTGGGTGTTTTAAGACATATTTGTTAGGGCATTTTTTTTTTCATTTTTTTTTGCCTGTTTCAACTCATAAGAGCATATTTTGTTTTATTGTGGCATTTTTTATGCATTTTCATTTAATTTCGGTCATGAAATGTGTTCTATAGTGTCAGTGAAATGTGTTACAGAGTGTCAGTGAAATGTGCTAAAGTGTCAGTGAAATGCGTCATAGTGCCACTACAGGGAATGAGATGAGAGTAAAGTGAAAGACTATTGAAACTTATGTAGGACCTATACATAATTATGTAGGTTGTGTTGTAAAATTAGGTGTTTTATCTTATGTTTTATTATTATTGTGTTAAATTGTATTGTGTATTCTTATTGTATTGTGTATAAAATTGTATATGTGTTGTAAACTGTATTATGTATTGTAAATTTTATTGTGTATTGCTTATCATTTTAACTGTGTATTGTTAATATTGTATATACCACTGCCACCGGGTGCTTGCCCACTTGCAGTGTAAATAAATACATACATACATGCCGACCCCTACACCACAGAGGTGGACATGTAGTCTCCTACTCAGAAATCCCAATTATTAATGTAAAATAATGTTTATTTCCTTTGATATTTTCTATACATATTTTGTCCATTAATACCCATTATTTTGTATAATATTTTAATAGTTTTTCTACACAAATATTGTCATTTTAACGTAGTACACCCCATGTAATGGATCAGTCCAACAACCCCTTCAAAATAGACTCCTTCCTCTATACCTGCTAATTCCGGATAAGAGTGGTCTTGTGATAGACTACATGGAAACTAAAAGTAAAGGAAATTCATGGCGCTACAGCCCATGAAGGGCCAAGACCGACCAGCTGACTGCTGACCTCACGTCCACATGCCGACACAGAGGTGAACGATCATACACGAAATTACATCAGGTAAAATAATTAATTAAAGTGTACTACTTAGAAAAAATTATGTAAAATTTAATTTAATTACTAGTCTAAATATTAAATAGTATAAAATCTCTTTTCCTACTAAGCCAATTATGTAAGATAAATTTTTAGGGCATTTTTAGGGGCATTTTTGAAAGATTTTTAGGTCATAATGCATTGTTTTTAGGATATTTTTTCGTGATTTATAGGTCATCAAAATCCTAGCCCTAGTCATGAGATTACTTCACACTGGACTTAGAGTTGGAGAAAAACTCTGAAAATGCAGCAAAGTAATGAGAACAGACGAAATTTGAAATTTGCTTCATTATCGTTAATTTAACAACCCTATATCAACTGAGTCGGTGTAATTGTGGAATTGATGGTAGGAAAATGGTACTTTCAAGAAGATTCGCCATGAGATATTACCCCACATTCGCTTTACAATTGAAGAAAACGATCAAGTAATCACCTCAAATGTATTCAAATTCACTCCCGAGCTCAACTTCCAATTAAGACATCTACTCCGATATGTAAAAAAAAAAAAAGAAAAAAAATTGACCACCACACAAAATTATGAATATAAAAGTTTCATTCCATAGGATGCAAAACAAGACTAAAATATTAAAGTAGTAATTGTTTAGTCAACTGTCCGAAGATAGGTCTGAACCTCACAAGTGAAACCTAAAGGCACAAGTTATGAGGACACTAAGCCAGGAGATAATAGGGTAGAGTGGCCAGTTCCTTTCCCCCTTCACTGCATACATCGCGGACTAGCTACATACGTATTGCACTTAAAATGTGCACAAACAATCTTCCTCTGACATATCGTCAAGTGAGATGTATTGTCTGATAATAGATGGACATATCAGCCAGAACCTCCATCAGAGGTAATATTAAAGTGAAATCTATATTTGAAATCAACAACATCAGTAACAGAAAATGTTCAAATAATGCACTTAAGACCGAGTAGAAAATGTACAATTACAAATTTTATTCCAATAATATTTCAACCACGAATCCTCTCCAAATCAATAAAAAATAAAAAAAAAATTGTATTGGATTTATAGTTTGGGTTTAAACATTTATTTTTGTCTGTATTGGAATCCCCTCCTGAGCACGAGTCTTACTCATTTATCTTTCATTGTATTTATTAATTTGTATTCATTTCAAACTGACTAGCAATAAAATAAATAAATAAAAAATAAATCCAAACTGTCAAAACAAATTCATGACACGAGCGGGATTGAAAGCAGGGCCTCAGAACTTGTAAGAATGAATCTTGTGGAAATATAATTAATAGCTTTTAAGTGAATTACTTGGTACAATATCTACAATACATCTTCGACATGCTGAGATGTTTTATTGATGTTCGATTCCGTGGCGATTCTTTTGTGTAAAAATTCAAACTGTGACCGCCTGCATGTATGAGATTCTCCGTTGGCAGTTATTTCCATTCGGAATAATAAATTCTTGGCTTGCACTTGTGAAGAGTTATAGCTGTCTATTCTAAAGCAGAACGCCTTTCAAAAGCTCTCTAAAGCGTACAACGCTGCACAGAGGGCGTTTTTAAATCAAGTCCGATTTAGTACAATGAACTACAAATCGCTGTTGCATTATTTCACAATAATTTTTACAGTTCTCTAAACCTAAGTAATGTCTTTCAAGACGCTGCAGTCTTTGAAGATCCATTGCGTTCTATTTTAATTTAGTTTCTGCTTCGTCCGTCAGAGGTCTACAGATGGGGTACCATAGAATCCCTCCATAATAACTGACTGGTGTGTAAATGCTTTAAAACAGAAATGGAGAAAAAAAAAATCGATGCGATTCTGTTACGCACTTAACGCATGTGTATTATAGGTAATGTTTTTACTCTAGTTTTTAAATAATTTTGCATCATTATATTGACATTTGGCACTATATTAACTGCAATATTATATTCTAGTATCTATTACCGTTATGTATTTCCTTTCTTTCGTTTATGTTGTTTGTTTTATTTTTTTCTCTTATTATGTATTTTGTGTATACTACGTAAGCCACCTGTAATTGGAAGCCTGCTTCTGTTGGTGGTGGATTTAAATAACTAAATAAATAAATAAATACATAAATAATACTATTTTTAACAAAGAACATGAACAATATTAATTGGAATATTAAAAGAGTATTGCGATTAAAACATTAAAGATCAAAACATGAATTGCGTGTCGTTGCTATGGGAGTATGTAGATGCTTTTGTTTTCATATAAACAAGTATTGTTTACTTTGACGCCATATTCCAATGCTGGAAAATTTATATATTAATTGAATTATAGAAGAAATATTCGACAACGTAACAGGCGGTGCAGAAGTAGAAGAGACATTCAGATCCGGATGTGATAGTTTAGTACCGAAGAAGTCTAAAAAATGTACGAGTTAGTATATACAGTATAACCTTACTTACTTACAAATGGCTTTTAAGGAACCCGGAGGTTCATTGCCGTCCTCACATAAACCCGCCATCGGTCTCTATCCTGTGTAAGATTAATCCAGTCTCTATCATCATATCCCATCGCTCTCAAATCCATTTTATTATTATCCTCGCATCTACGTCTCGGCCTCCCCAAAGGTCTTTTACCCTCCGGCCTTTTAACTAACACTCTATATGCAGTTCTGGATTCGCCCATACGTGCTATATGCCCTGTCCATCTCAAATGTCTGGATTTAATGTTACTAATATATAAGCTTACTTACTTACTTACTGGCTTTTAAGGAAGAATAATATATTAGGGTGCTATTCACAGACATTTCGCAGCACGCGCTACGAGCGTACTAAGCTAGCCCCGGCTATCCACTGGTTACTAGTACAGAATTCAAATCTTATCCTATCGCTAACACTGGTTTATGAGTACGAAATCATCCACCGGAAACCCGCGCTAAAAATGTCTATGTATACGGCCCTTAAAGTCTCTAAGTGGTTTGTGGTCGGAATTTTCAATGTTTTCTCTACAAAGCAAAATCAAATTTGCGGACAAGATTTTGCACAGTAGAAGCGATAATGTAGGAACATCGCCAGATGTAAGAATGCCGTCATGTTATACAGATTTAAAGAATAGGAATACTTTCAACTTAAAGAATGTGAATGCAGATGCTCTAATAGCACTTAATAATTTTAAAATCTGTAACATCACGTTCAATATTTCAAAATAAAAGTTGGCTTTGTAATAATTTCATTACCTCACGTGTGCTTTATTTAACTATAATATCATTGCACTTTCTTTTGTGTGCATAGCAACCAGATAAGGTTTGGCATTTGTTAATTACGATGCATGTCAACAATATAAGTACAATATACTAGTCACGTCGCCAAAAAAAGTAATTTTAAGATCAACAGTTTTCATTTGAATGCTACTTTCACATCATTTTATTTACTAAATTCTTCATATACACATGCTATATAATAAATTGCTACAAAAAAGTCTTACTTCTGGCCCGAGTAAATAATTCATGATGTTATAACGCCTCTTCTTGGCGCCATCATTGCCAGTGTTCGTGACTCGTCAGGAAGATTAAATGCTTGAGGAAAAACACGCAATAAATCAGCAACGGTAATGTGTTCGATTGCAATGCAGTTTACACGCGTTGCCATGGTATTAATAACGTTACTCATTTGTTATGTCAGGCCATAGCAGCACGCACCACGTATTAAGGAACTTACAAGAACATTATACATTATACAGTGAGAGCATTCTGCGACAAGAAGTGACTATGATACAGAAATATATCCTTCTTCTTCTTCTTCTTCTTCTTCTTCTTCTTTTTCGGCGTCACGGCCCTTTTAGTCTAGCTTCGGCTTCCCTCACAACAGTTGACCATGCGAAACCAGGTGGCCCGGGTTCGATTTCCGGTCGTGGCAAGTTACCTGGTTGAGGTTTTTCCGGGGTTTTCCCTCAACCCAATATGAGCAAATGCTGGGTAACTTTCGGTGATGGATCCCGGACTCATTTCACCGGCATTATCACCTTCATCTCATTCAGACGCTAAATAACCAAAGCTGTTGATAAAGGGTCGTAAAATAACCTACTAAAATAAGAAAACACAGTTGACCATTCCTCTCACATGGTTTAGCTCTCCATTTTCTGACTTCCAGGGCTCTTAAATCAGACTTAACATCAACCAGCCATCTCAGTTTTCCGGATCTGACATGACGCACCTTCGAAACAATTGGCGAATGGCTTCCATCGATTGTCGATGTAACGGTGACATTCAATGGCCTGCGAGATCCCCTGATCTCAGTGTTTGTGATTTCTTCCTGTGGGGACAACTCAAGAGCAATGTGTACCGCACACGTTCTGCAACCATCGCTGAACTAAAAGCAAAGGATTGAAGACGAAATCACTGGGATTCCTCGAGACATGATACACCTAGCATTCCAGAATTTCCACACCAGGCTATCAGACTGTGTACATCGTTCCGATGTCATCTTCAAGAAGTAACATAACACGTGACGTGTAATAATGGCAACATAAATGGCATACTATGTACATACACTTCCATCAAAAAAATATTTGTACTGTGTTTATTCGTGTCATTTACGTTAATTCAAAATTTCCCGTTTCCCTGTGCCACCCTGTATATACAGGATGTTTCCGAGGTGGTGTTACAAACTTTCAGGGATGATGACGAAGAGCACATGTATCAATTTGAGATAAGGAACCCTGGTCCGGAAATGACCGAGTCTAAAGTTACAAGCAAAAATAGTTCTGTGGAAATGAAATAATTTTATTCCTCTGTACACCTTATTTATGTGTATTTATCTGCACATCTTACACATACTGTATTCATCTGACGTTGTTTACGTTGTCTACTTACAGTATTCCATTCAGTGCGCTGTCTGAGGGATGGGGACAGGAAACTACACTAAAGCAATGCAGATAGCGTAATGTGTAACGGACATGGTCGGTCCTGATATGCACGTCTGTAGACAGCAGTGTATGTGTACAAGTTGCAGTGTCCAGTCGATCAGTCCTAGTGAAATGGAGGAGTACACGAGAGCGGAATAAGCAAACCTGATTTTCGAATACGGATGAGCCAATGGGAACAGTAGACAAGCTCACAGATTGTATCGGGGCAAGTACCCACGTAGGAGACATCCGGCCCATATCATTTTTCCACGACTGTTCCAAAAGTTAAGGGAAGGAGGGTACGTGGTGCCAAATTACAATTCCATTTCCACGCAACTATTTTTGCTTATAACTTTCGACTCAGTCATTTCCGGACTATGTTTCCTTATCTCAAATTGATACATGTGCCCTTCACCATCATCCATGAAAGTTTGTAACACCACATCGGAAACACCCTGTATATTCCAGAACGTGTTGAACTTTCAATCTATTTTATTCCAGTATTTCTAACATTATCTAATAACATTAGATTTGAAACGCACCTGAGCAATCTCATGCCATCGTTCCAATCCTTATTAATTTGGATCTTAAGTAACCAAGTTTCGCTTCCATATGCTTTTTATTTAAGAATCAGAAATCTTAGTTTGATTTCCTGCAATAATGTTTATTTAAATTTCATCTCTAGGCGTTATACGTCTGCAGTTTATCTTCCAGGTGCAGGGATAGGTACAGCCCATCTCAGATCATGAGACCAGACTGCTACCACTGAGCTACGACGATGGCTAAAATATTAAGGTATATGTACACCTTTACATACAAAAAATGTTGTTTTGTATAACTTTGCTCTGTAAAATTTTTAAACAATTGAGAATGGTACCAGAAAGAGGATGAAGTGAATAGATCCCTTGAAATTATGTCTAAATTGTTTTTAAAAATTATTTTGTTTATAATTTTGACATGCAACTTGAAACATGATAGCTCATGCAGTTTTTAAGATAGAGCCACAGTTTCTTCACTGTTTTATAGCTAAAACTATTCTTTAGTGCCTGACATAGAGCTATTTTTTTATTTTTATTTACATTAATTAAACATTACCATATATGTAACTTACAATAATATTTTATGTTGCATAAATCACGTAAAAATCCATAGATAATTATTAATTATATTAATGTTATTTTACTCATTGTCAGGCACTGGGGGACATTTCAAGCTTCAAAATGAGACCAGTATCTTCTTGGTATCACCATATTTGACTGAGATATCATGTTTGAAAGAATTAAATATTCCAAAATTACTGTTTACAGGAAATGAGCCACAAACTTTCAGAGCCTAGAAGACTCCATCATCATATGTCACCCATTAAGCAGCTTCATTCGGTCCAGTTTCAGCTTCTTTCTGCCTCTTAAATACCTCCGCCTTGTTTTAACTTCAGGTGTTGAATGTTTTTTTTTTTGGCATTTTTGTCCCTATTTCCATTGATGCAACAAATCCTGCGATGGTGTTTTTGTCCCAGGGTTTATGCCCATCCTCCTCAGAATTGTAATTTATACTTTTGGACTCTTATTAAAATGACGTACAACATCACTGACACACAAATTTACAGTTTTATGACTAACAGTAAAAGATTATAAATTACTTCATTATGTAAAAAGTTTTTTCAATCTAATCATCATGCCCAGATATCTATGCATATAATTCGCGACTAGAAAGAAGTTTATTTTACAACCAATGCTGGACGAGGGGATTGACTGCTACGAAGATCACTCCAAAAGTAATGCACTCCAAAAATAAGTGACCGTGTCTGATGACGCAGCATTTTGGAAAATGGGACTTATCTGAAAAACCATAACGCATAAATCGAAAATTCTTATATCAAATTAAAGAGGAGAAAATTCTCTATTAAAATAGATATATTTTGAAAATTCTAATTTTTCGTACTTTTTTGCGTTTTGTGGGTATACATATACCTTAAGTATTCGTAACACCATATTTTCACATTGCAGTTCAATTTTCATCTACATATGGAGTTAATCTTCTCAAAAGAATATTGGACAAAATTTTGTACGACGTCAACAAAAGTGATATTTCTCGAAAGTTACTACAGTTAGTCTTGTCCCCTTCTTAAAGATAAGTACGATTATGGACTCCTTCCATTGTTCTGGTACAATTTCCTTTTCCCAGATAGCAAGTACAAGCTTATAAATTTCGTTAGATAATGCGCTTCCACCCCTATTGTATTAATTCTACTGGAATTTGATCGATACCTGGAGACTTATAATTTTTCAGATTTTCTATCGCAATTTCGACTTCAGAAAGTGTGGGTTCGGGTATAAATGGCTCATCAGTTTGTATTTCAATTTCGTCCCGACCATTTCTATTTGGCCTATGTACCTATATTTAGTAGTTGTCCAAAATAGTTTTTGCTGTGGTCGTGTCAGAGAATCAGTCCCATTCCGAGGCTTATTTGAAGGATTCGTAACAAGCTGTTTTTTTACGGTGATGGGTTGTTAGCCCTTCGCCCAACCCCCAAGCTGGAGGACCACCCCTCACCGGCTGTCCGCGACTGCTTATTCAATATATTCACAGCTACCCACCATATCTGGAGGCCGTCTCCTCGATCCGCAACCTGAGGACGCGCCATGCACGTAGCACGTATGGGCGAATCCAGAAATGCATATAGAGTGTTAGTTGGGAGGCCGGAGGGAAAAAGACCTTTAGGGAGACCGAGACGTGATAATATCAAAATGGATTTGAGGGAGGTGGGATATGATGATAGATTATGGATTAATCTTGCTCAGGATATGGACCAATGGCGGGCTTATGTGAGGGTGGCAATGAACCTTCGGGTTCCTTAAAAGCCAGTAAGTAAGCAAGTACATCCTGCCTAAGGTTTTTCCGTGGTTTTCCTAAGGCGCTAAGACAAATGTCGGGATGAGCCCTAAAAGAAATGGGCCACGGACGTGCACTCATATCCCCATGAATCTCCCTAATTAACTCTAAATTAATTAACAATTACATCTCTCCCCCCTTCGTAATTGAGCCATCATATAGCCAAATGGCTGCTCTCGAAATTGAGACGAATCAACAAGGCTCATGACAACAATCACCTCCTACATAATAGTCAAATTGTCTAGTTTCTTATATGAGACAACTCATCCTGCCCAAGGTATTCCGTGGTTTACCTCAGGCGTAAGACAAATGTCGGAATGAGCCCTATAAGAAATGGGCCACGGACCTATATGCCCTTCCCCATATATATTCCCCTTTATTATGCCCTAGTTCAGAACCTATAAATTTCTTTTAATATACGAGGTCACTCAATTAGTCGCAATTTGAAAGGACAGGGACCTCTCAAATTGCAGATTTAGATTTCACGGCGCTTCTTCCGACGGCCTTCACATTCTTTGTCATCGAACAACAGATGACAGCGTCTTGCCATCCTAACGGCAAACACCAGCCAGCTCTTCCTCTTCCCGTTCCGTGATCACTTGATCAAATCTCAGTCCCCCTCGCGTATGTGGTACCTAAGAGGTTACGTCCAATTTGGGCTTCCCCTTCAAAATTTTCTAGAGTTCCTTCAGTGGAGCAACGTAACCCGGAGTGAGACTAGTGGCCAACAGGCTTGGAGCTCACATATTTAGTTTTGTACAGCCCCCAACCCCTTGCAAGAACGCGTTTTGCGTACCTTTTAAATTTTTCCTCCCAATTCTCTTTCCATTTTTCGATTTTTCGAAGTACAGTTCAATTTTCGGTGTTCGCACAAGTCCGTTTGTCAATAAAGCACGCTAGAATTTTAAAATACAAAACTGTTAAGAACATTAATTTCAATTACATAACTTTTTTTCAAACGTTAACTTTCTATAGATTTCATGTATAAGAGTTTATGAAGTTCAGACTAATTATATATTCTAAGCTAAATGTTCTTCATTGATTTTATAACTAGTACCATTCAAGTCTTTTTTATTTAAGTTAGAGGCACAGATATCGATTAAGTTTTTATAGAGTTTTCTCTTTTACTGTAATATATGACATTTCTTTTTCATAAGTAACAAAGTGGGAGACTCTGAATCAATAAATGTGAGATGAGGAAACGCAAGAAAAAAGTCCGTCTGAAATTTGTTAAAAAATTAGTAAGGAAGAGTCTACAATAATATTAATAATTTCAACGGTGAAATGAAGTAGATCTACCTAATTTAAAAACTTACATGACTTAAAAACAGAAATTATAGTACCTTACAAAAGTGAGTTACCTTCTTACTTAAATTGTGCAAATAACATTATACAACATGAAATTTCTTCAAATACCACGTACAGTTTATAATTCACCCACAATGAAGACATTTTTATGTCTTTATTTCTTACAATTTTTTCAATACGCTGTATTGAATTTCAAAGTTATTTCTTTTTTAATTTTATCAGTTTAATTTTTTATGAGGGATGAGTGTGCTAAACAGCCTTCAGGAAAAGAGAATGTAACTATATAGCGATGTTTAAGGAAAGCGAAATACCTAGACATTATGAATTCAATAATTAAGTAGCAATTTGAAACTTTAGGACGATTCGAAAGAAGAAAAAAAAAAAGGACAGTACTTAGGTACTGGTACGTGAAATTTATCAAGAATATATTCATGTAGGCCCAAATAAATTATATTAGCTA
This sequence comes from Periplaneta americana, assembly GCF_040183065.1. Taxonomy (NCBI): domain Eukaryota; kingdom Metazoa; phylum Arthropoda; class Insecta; order Blattodea; family Blattidae; genus Periplaneta; species Periplaneta americana. The sequence continues at coordinate 7,171,580 of NC_091120.1, forward strand.
TACCACGGTAGGTATGTTGAGAATGTTTATGTAGCCTATTGTATGCGTATACATCTAAACTAATAATAAATCTGTAGCCAAAATTTTTCTGATAATTTTCGATTTTCCAAAAATAATTGGTCCTAACATATATAATTAACCATCCTGAAACCGAAAATAGCTTTTTTGAAATTTTTGTTTCTATGTCTGTCTGTCTGTCTGTCTGTATGTATGTTTGTTACCTTTTCACGCGATAATGGCTGAACGGATTTCGATGAAAATTGGAATATAAATTAAGTTCGTTGTAACTTAGATTTTAGGCTATATGGCATTCAAAATACATTATTTAAAAGGGAGGTTATAAGGGGGCCTGAATTAAATAAATCGAAATATCTCGCTTATTATAGATTTTTGTGAAAAATGTTACATAACAAAAGTTTCTTTAAAAATCATTTGCGATAAGTTTTATTCCTTGAAAAAATTTGATAAGAGTGATATTTAATGAGATAAATGAGTTTTAAAATTAAAATAACTGCCATCTAAGGCCGTGTAATGAATTAAAAAACAAATGACTTCGTCTATAAGGGGCCTTGGACAGCAACAATCGAAAGCTATGAAAGATAGCCTACAGAGAATGTTTCTGTGTTTGTATGAAGTAATATCGGAAGCTAAATTAACCGATTTGTATAATTAATTATTATTTCACCATTGGAAAGTGTAGTTTCTCTAGATGGACATAATGCTATAATGTTATTACAGTAACTTATAATATAATATAATATATTACATTATATAATATAATTTAAGTTATTTGAAGGGTTCAGAACCATAGTGGGCCAAGCGCCATTTACTAAATACGTAGAAAACAAGGGTTAAAATTAAGTTATTACCATAATTCAATGGAAACTTATAACAAGTAAAATAAAATATACACATTAAATCTAAATGATGTCAATTTTCATTAAACTATGGTTGCATGTAATAAAAATTAAGAAACAGGTTAAAGGAATTGTCATTGCACCAAAGGAGTGTCTCTGGACCAAAATGATCACAATTTAATTATCTGGATGCAATTTAAATTAAGTAACATATTAAACGATTTATCCTTCTATCAAACACGAATGTTCCCTGGATCAAATGTCCTATTTTAATTATGTAATTACTTTATATTTATTTCTAACGGGTGTAGCGGAGCGCACGGGTACGGCTAGGATATAAGTATATAATATGTAGCTTTATGTATGTTATAAATAAATGGATACATTGACACATACCTGTATGTATGTATGTATGTATGTATGTATGTATGTATGTATGTATGTATGTATGTATGTATGTATTAACATTTCTTCTTGAAGTCTGTCCATTCATGTTTTTTTTCCGATCACTTTAATATGTTCTGAGGTCCTTTCTGCTTATGATGGCATTTTATTGTTGTAATATAACAAATGAACTCACTATAAAGTTCACTGCTAACATTAATAAGGTACATGGCCTTAGAAATTTTACTGTGATTCCGAAGGTCGTGATGACTTAATTGGGGATTATTTTAAATGCGTATCAGTTTAGTGAAATACAAATTAATTAAATGTGATTTAACTTCCGTATTTACCGAATTTAAGTTTAATTACAAGTAGTTAATTGTGAATTAGTAACATGTTGATGAAACCGGTCCTGAGTGTTTCATTCCAATTCGTTAAACAATGGAATTCGTGGATTCCGCATGCAACCAAGTTTGCAGGTGTCGTTGTAGTAAACAGGACTTTTAAGCGAGATAAGAACAATTGTAACAGCTTCTCTTCTTTGACGGGCAAACTATTCTGTCACCAACGGGTTTTTCATCCAATATTCCCTTAATTCAAATGTTGATGAATTAAGGTTTTTTTTTTTAACATTTTCAACGACATCTGACTAGAGACCATCAACATCATTCGTTGCTTGGACATCACTGGAAATGTTAAATTATCGGAATACTCGATAGATAACTTACAGAGACCACAGTTCAATTTATTTTCCATTGTTTAAATCGTATCCTGAATTGTGAACATTGTTGTTGATGGATGCTGAGGATTGGAATTTAGAGAATAAAAAATAAATACAAATTTATTGACAGTAAGCAAACTTGCAGCGAAGTTCCTCAGGTGATTTAATTTTTGTTCATACCTGTGTCTGAAAGGTCCGAGATAAGCAAGACATGTTCCAAAAATCTGAGAAAAATCAGGGAACATAGTAAAGCCAAGCTTAATTAAAATACAGTTAGAAAACGCACCTTTATTCTGCGAACCACAGGCTGGGAACTACTGTCCTAAGGGCCGTATTCATAAACGAGATTTTGGATGAAGACTTCCCAAAGTCGACTTTCATAGTACAGTTTAACTTTGTTAAAAGTCCTATTCATAGACAATACTTCTGAGAATTTGACTTTGACTTCGGTAAGTCGAGATCTGACGATCTTGTTCTAATGTTGGCAATCACAATCATGGCCTTCTAAACGAATTAAATTACTGAATAGCTGAAGTAGAGTAGGCATTGCTATCTTTTGAGTCTCAAATCAGTGAAACAATTGAACATCGGCAGACGTTAAGCGATTGTTGCAGCATTATATAATATTACTTCAATGTAAAATAATTGTGAAGACGTGAAAGATAAGAAGATGCCACCAATGATAGACTATGAAAGAGACATGCTACTAGAACTGGTGAAGACGTATAAAGAATACAATTAAATATACAAAATCAATAGTAAACCATTAAGTTAATCCTTATACCCATAGAGCAATAATAAGAGTATTATTAATGGAACAGGTAATCCTTTTTTATTATTCTATTATTCATCAGTGCATGTTGAATCGTGGATATTATTTAATACGGTCCATTTTTCAAATCTGTATCTTGATTTGAATGCATTATCTCTATAAAACTTAATAGAGTTTTGCACATGTCTAATAATACGCAGAGAAACATGAGGGCTTCAATAATTTCCTGGATGTTATCAATCTTCTCTGCAAATATAACAATTTCCCAAATATCAGCCATTTTTCTTATGTCCACGAACGAAAGTCAAAGTCAAAGTCTAGATTTTCGGCGACTTCGAAGTAAAGTCACGATTGAAGTTTACTTTCCTCAAAGTGTCGACTGTGAATAGGAAAATTGCGACTTTGTACTTTCCAAAGTCAACTTTAGTCCAAAGTATCGTCTATGAATACGACCCTAAGTGAAAGTTGTACAAATTTAAGGAAACTATCGCGTGACAAAGATTCATACTGTTTTAACTCGTATTTATCTCGCTGATTTCGCAGTTATTGTGAAGTGGCACTGAAAACGTTCACCGATGTTTTAATCAATTTTCCTTTTGTGAAAACTCACTCGCAAGTACAGAAAATTATCGCACGTTCACATCTTGTAATTGCTTCCATCACACAACAGCAGCCAAGGAAAGAGTATCAAAATAGCATAAACGCACTATGTATTGTACGGAGCGTATTAGTGAATTCTATTTGATCGAGCTCTCAAATCGAAATGAATGGACGGGTACACAATGTGTTGAATAATGTCCGAAGCCACGTTTTCACAGCAAACTACGCTAAAAGCCGAACAAAACTGCATTCAGCCCTCCAATAGTACCGATAGTCTCTTTAGCGCAAATTAACACGACTTCATTACACAGAGTGGTACCATTTTGGATCTACAATTTTGATCCGTTCATGATACTGAAAATACCGAATCAAAAAGCTTAATAATTAGACAAAACTGTTCATATGGAACACTTTTACTAAACTGTATCAGTAAACGGGAGCAAAACGTGGGCTCATGAATATTGATACGCAAGGACGCTAGCCTCATTAGGGCAGCATTCACACAGCGAGCCAATCTGGCTCAATGGACATCAAATCATAACACGTTTGTAATTCATTCGTGGAATCTATTATCAGGAATTGATTCGAAGTAATGGCTCATCTAGGTCTACATTTTATACTTTCTATCGTTAATAATTTTGAAGCAGATGATATATCACATAAAAGAAGAGACCAGTTCGAATCCAGGTCCAGCACATTACGAATATAATGAACTCTGATTGGTTAATCCCATAGTATACACTGCAGTCTTGCGATGGTGACTAGTAATTTCGAGCTAGAGCTCTTTTATGCCCGCTGCGCGCGCGCGGAGCTCTTTTACCTGTAAACATTGCTAAAGGATGTACAAATCTTAGAACACAGCGCATCATGACGGAATGGAAGCGCTTAAAGCTTTCAACGAAGAGTGGAAGATACAATAATAATAATAATGATTTATTTTAGCTGGCAGAGTTAAGGCCGTAAGGCCTTCTCTTCCACTCAACCAGCAAAAAGTGTATATACATATGCATGAACTTACAAAGAATCCAACAATTTGATTTAGATGAGAGTTACATGTATACAAAAGTTATTTACAAATTAAACAACAAAATACTATGAACTATTAATTAAACACTGAAATAAACTGTGTAGCAGAATTAAACTAAAATACATAGAATGTTAATATATTTCAAATAATATTAGGTAATAGAAAGAGATTATTACGAGACAATTTTGAAAATGCAGCACAATCAGGATGATGTCTAAAGAAAAAAGTAACAATGTAGTCAGTGATAGTTTAGATCAGTAAGATTGGAGTGAAATGCTAATAAGGTTATCTTTTAAGCTGTTCTTAAAGGTGTTTGTTGTCTTGCAGCCCCTAATACTTTGTGACAGGGAATTCCATTGACGCGAGGTGGATATTGTAAAAGATGATGAATAACAAGATGTTCTATGAAGAGGTATACTTAGCGTGCCACAGATAAGTGATCTGGTATTTACGTCGTGGTTAGAGTATAGATAAGAGAAACGAGACGAAAGGTAATTTGGTGTTGAAGTGTGCAGAATTCGAAAGAGTAAAGACAAAGAGTGTAAAGTGCTACGTTCTTTAAGTCGGAGCCACGAGAGACTTGCGAAGGACGGTGATATGTGATCATATCGTCGGATGTTGCACACGTATCTGACGCACATATTCTGAGCTCGCTGTAACTTGACTGACAATTCAGAACTTAGGTCACTTAACAAAACGTCACAATAATCGAAGTGCTTCGAACATGGTGATGAAGTCCAGTGTTTGTTGTGTAAAAAAAATATATCATTTGCAAAAAAAAAAAAAAACATAAAACGGCATTATGAGACGCAACATGAAAAAAATATATATAGTCATTATTCAGGACAAGACAGAAATAAATTGATTTCGGAATTGACACCGAAGGTAAATTAATTTACATATGAGTCAGTAGATTGTATCTAGATTCCTTTTATTTTTATTTTAAATATATTGTTGATGTTTTATTTGTTGCTTGTTTCTGGATATTTACTTTTATTAGACTACGTGTTTCTTTAATTTAGAAATAATATTTTATCTTTGATTGCACTTTAACTTATACTATTACTAAGCTCAAAAAGCTCATTCACTTTTATTCCAATAACTATTTTCAAGATTTTGAGCAAATATGAACTAAATATTTTGAAACCTTTGATGCAAGGAGCTTTTTTTTGGTAACGTCAATGTAAAATATACTTAAAAATATAATTTCAAAACTATTAGACCTAATTGCACCAAATTCTGTACAGATCATATCGTCGCCTGAATTCAAGAACTAGGTAACTCTAAATTTGCGTTTTTTAGTTACCTCTTTTATAGCATAGCAAAAATCGCACAAAATGTAATTCAGGATCTAGGTAACTGATCGAACGATACCAGCGACATCTATTTTCCAATATAACATATAGGTAAACGAAAACGAGACATATTCCTCAGTGCAATAAATACGTAAATAGGCAATGTCACAAAATAGAAAATCAAGTTACCTAGTTCTTGCATTCAGGCGACGATATTATTATAGATCTGTTTATATAATTTAAATTTCACAAATTTTGACCGAAAATTGTGGAAGTTTTAAAAATCATACATATCCCCTTAAATGATTAACCCCAAAAATTACGATGGCTCTCAATATCTTAATTTAATCAATTTGTTTTTTCATGTTACGTGCATCTCACAAATCACTCTAGGAAAACTCATTACATAATCACGACTGGAGAATAAGGACTAGATTTTCGCAATCACACAATCAATATACTCTATTTAAATCAATATTGTCATTATTATTTTTTCAACAAATACTCAAAAGTACTTACAGATCACACACGTCGAGCAGGTAGACCCTATTAGTTTCTCCTTACCAATGAAGTGAAGTATTTACATAATAAATAATTGCTTTTAACAATAAAATGATTTACATACAATTAACTTTTCCTATTTCTCTTTTTGTTCCTAAAAAACGGTCCCTTTGCGATTTGTTTATATATGTACATGTATATTAAATAACTGAGTAATTAGCCCTATTACATAGCCAGAAATTTAGTAACGCAAGTTATTGTAATATACGTTTTGTACCTGACCATTTCTCTAGTAATTTGTCCTAGACCTCTCGCATGTTACGTTGGTTAATTATTAACAAGTGGGGGATGGGGTTAAGACACACACAGTTTAAGTATCTGTGGGAGAAGTTAGGGCCTAAGTAAAATAAACAATGGGACTTATCATTTTTCTCAGTGGATTGAGCCAGGGACAGAGACTCATATCAGGAGAATACGGAGGAAGCTCTAGAATTTCCCAGTTCCACATGTTAAGTAAATTAACCACTTAGGCAGTCACGTGACAAACACCGCTGTGAAGCACAATACGATGAGTGTTCAAGAGATTTCGGGCAGATTTTTCTCGTGTTTAATGTTTATAATTATGTAAAAGATTGTAGAAGGAGAAATTCCAACTTATTTCGATACTTCTACACACGTTCAGCAGTGATTTTCCTCCAGTAATACCTTTACGGCGTTCACATACAAATTTTGTCACTAGAAAATGCTGATCTACCAGCTCCAATACTATTTAATACTTTTTCTCCCTCTACGAAATGTACTCGCCCACCTCCTAACAGTACGATAATATGGTAGCGTTTTTTCACGGTGAGCTTCATAACACTGTCTCGCATTTTTGTCTCTTGCAACCTATTTTAATTAGACATCTTTGTTCGTACTTTTGTTAAACGTTTCCTTACGGCGTTGCAGGTAAATCTTCTCATTATAACTATTGCATATAGAGAAGAAATGAGATTATTACCTTCTTATAAGTTAACAGATAAGACCTTATCAGGCACCACTCCATCTTGTATTAGCAGTTTATATTAGTCCCCGCTAGGGGAGATGAATACTAATAGTGTTGCCACTAATTTTCGAATGACAATTTTCTTGCTGTGTTATGATATGTGATCTGTTACGACATTTTTTCATCAATCCAAATTTTACTTTTCATTTAGTAGGCTTTGCAAGTGAAAATACTTACACATCAACATAATTATTTATTTAGGTAGTATGAAGGCTCTGAAATCATTTTGCACGAACTACACATCATCAGAATGTATTTTACATCTTGATTACACAACTCTTAACACTATATCACTTCGGAAAACGTATTATGTGTCTTTCACGTGTTAAACTTTATATTACAGCAGAAATGCTGCTAGATAAATTATATTATTATGGAATTAAAGGTGTTGCACACCAATGGTTTCACTTATATCTCATAGATAGGAAACAGAGAGTTGAAATCAATACAACTATGAAATCTGCATCGACATGGGGAACTATTAATAATGGAATTCCTCAAGGATCAATATTAGGTCTCCTACTTTTTCTAGTGTTTATAAATGATCTTGCTCCCCTAATAAAAGATGTAGGTCATCCCATATTATTTGCAGATGACACAAGTATAGTAATTACAGCCAATAACTTCAACACATTCCAATCTTCAACAGAGGAAATTCTCTTCAAAATATGTGACTGGTTCTCAGTCAATAAATTAGTACTAAATTGTAACAAAACTAACATAATTCAATTTAAATCCTGTCCAAATTCAACGTTGCAAATTTCTAGCGCAATAATTAATAATAGATCCCTATTAGAAACAACAACAACCAAATTTCTTGGCTTAAAAATCGATAATGTGTTAAATTGGAAAAATCATATTAAAGAAATTACCCCCAAACTAAATTCAGCATGTTTTGCTATTAGATCTATGCAAAAGATAGTAAATATCAATACCCTAAAAACAATATACTTTGCATACTTCCACTCGGTAATGAGTTTTGGAATAATATTCTGGAGAAATTCCACAGATAGTAACAATATATTTCTATTAAAAAAAAAGAGTAATTAGAATAATAGTAGGTGCCAAATCTAGGGAATCTTGTAGGACTATTTTCAAAAAACTACAAATAATGCCCATGGCTTGTCAGTATATCTTTTCATTAATAATCTTCCTCGTATGTAATCGTGAAAACTTTGTAACTAATTCAACAGTTCATAGCATAGATACATGTCAAAAAATGACTTTCATACTCCATCGGCAAGTCTATCGTGCTATCAAAAAGGAGTGCGTTATATGGCAGTAAAAATTTTTAATAGCCTCCCTATCGATATAAAAAATGAAACTCAAAACATAAAATTATTTAGGGCCAAATTAAAGAAGTACCTAATTTCTCACGCCTTCCATTCTGTAGGTGAATTCATGACATTCAATAACACTTCATGAAATTGATACTAAAACTTTGTGTTGTACTAGTAGACTATATTGTAAATCTCTTCTGTATATATTCCAACTAGACTGTGACTATAAAGTAAGATTTTATAATAGTATTAAGTTTTTTGACTTGTTCCATATTCTAGCTGTAAGCAATGTATGAATACCATGGAATGTTAATAAATACAATACAATACAATACAAGCTAGAAACTAAACACACTAGAACAATACGAAATATGCAGACACACAAAAACACATCCAAATGAAATTCTCAACACACAACTCAATTTCAGAACACACACTTTGACTCCACATTGCACTACACAAACACATCCCCGCAGGAAACAAAACAAAAGGCGCCAAGACCAGCAACAACCAGTTCTGAAGATGGCCAATAGGAGGACGAAATATGTTAACAAGGTAATATAAAATTTAACACGTATAATACGTTTTCCGAAGAAAGTATTTACCTGTACTTTATTATGTAATCTCGTACAAAAGCTATTTTATATTTCAGTGATTGTACATGCATCGGTATATCGATAAAACAAACCACTTCGATTCGAATAGTATATACGATACAAGGTTGGGAAGTGCTTTTTACAAAATCAAGAAAAAGTTTGAAAGGCGAGCAAAGCGAGTTTTTAAGTTTCTGAGATTTTGTAATGCAATTCACAAACGTGTATTGTACAACATTTTTTGCGCGATATTTTTAAAACTGCATATACAATATATTTTGCATTAAAATTTAGAGCAATAATATTCTAAAGCCTTCAAAAAAGTGCAATTTAATGGTAAGTAAGTAACAATAAGTGCACTCTAATGGATCTATTTCAGTAGCCTATAGTTTTATGTCATGAAGAACGGTTTCCCTAGCAACAAGTTCCTGTGTGTTTCAAGACCTAACAACAATAATTGTAAATAAGAAAAAACACGATCGTGCAAATATATACATTACGTGTTATGGATACTACCGTTTACTTTAACAATTTTGTAACCTTCTGTCATTCTGGAACAAACTTTAAGTAGTAATCGAAATTTGAACAGACCAGTAATTCTCACCTCGAATGTAGAACAATGCGATACCAGACGGTGAAATGAACATGGATCTTGCTTACAATGCAAAATCTAAACAATTTCAATCATCTCTCGTCTCGTGACCTCATTCAATTACTAAGCATTTTGTCAGACCAGAATATTTCAAGAAGATAAGATCTACATCTCCGAAGGAAATGCTCGCTACTTTGATAAAATATTACGAAACGTAACATGAAATTTATGGGAACATATTAATAATTTTGACTTTCGAAGGATACACAATGTTTAAGACACAGTTTTGAAATAATGTAGAGACTAAGGTCGCAAGTTCGACTTCTCACATGGGTATGGTCGTAGGGACATAAGTGAATTATTGTCAACATGGAGTCCTCTATTGCTTCAGGTGACGGTGGTGTAGCAGATGTGTATATGTATTATGAAAGCTTTATTGAAGTGGGAAATGAACGAAAGAAAGAAAGAAAGAAAGAAAGAAAGAAAGAAAGAAAGAAAGAAAGAAAGAAAGAAAGAAAGAAAGAAAGAAAGAAAGAAAGAAAGAAAGAAAGAAAGAAAGATGAGGCATACCACGTACTAACAAAGGCACGTAGAATACGTCCTCCAGTTTCAGGAATGAAAGCTACAGTAGAGTTTGAATATTTTACTATTGTATCGTTTTACAATTGAAGAGCAGGCCTATGTATATATTTATTCACACTGCAATGGGTATATACCCGGTGGCAGTGGTAACTAATTACACTCAATAATGACAATAATAAACTTATTAAATAAAAATACAATTAATAATAATACTAATAATTAATACTAATACTAATACTAATAATAATAATAATAATAATAATAATAATAATAATAATAATAATAATAATGATAATAGTAATAATAATAATAACAACAACAGGGAATATACTAAATTAAATGAAACGATCACTTAAAATAACATTTGAAATATTCTAATTTGTATCTTAAAACTAAGATCGAACTAAAACCCACGAGTATATGTTCATATCTGCACAACTACCTTTCAACATTACACTCATTTCGCTGTCAACTCACTCACTGCACTGGAACTACGACACATTTCACTGATTCTATCCTGATTTCACTAACACTTCAAAAACATTTCACTGTTCAAATTCTTTGCACTGCCACTATAAACTATAAAGCTTCACTGACAGGAACACGTTTCACTGACACAGAACACTTCACTGACACGACATACTTCTTCACTGATACAACACACTTCACTGACACAACATAATTCTTCACTGATACAACACTTCAATAACAACATATCATTTACACCCTTTAAACACTGTGTATAATTACCGTCTATTAGTAAGGTCCTTAAGCCTATTTTTAAATACATTTTTGGTTGTTGGTAAAGCCTTTAGTAAGTCTGCAGGTAAAACATTCCAGTCCCTGATAGTACGATTGAGAAAAGAAAACTTTCCAGTGTCCGTCCTCTGCCTTCTTTGCCTCAATTTATATGAGTGGTCGTTCCTTGAAGAGTAATTTGGCGGCTGCAACCTATTTTTTATTTCTCTTCAGGCAGGCTCACCTCTGTATGTTTTGAACAGTGCGCATAATCGAATTCGCGTTCTCCTGTCCGTAAGTGTGTCCCATTTTAATGGTGAATTTTTCCGACAACACTTAAGAGCCCGTTTTTGAATCTTTTCCAGTGTCTTAATATGTTCTAATCTGTAAGGATCCCAACATGCAGCACCATATTCCATTACTGGACGTACTAGTGATTTATATGCAATCTCTTTGGATTTGTCAGAACCTTTTCTTAGTACCCTCATCACAAAGTGTAACGCTCTCCATGCTTTTCCCGCTGTGTCTGTAACGTGTTCCCCCCAGCCGAGATCGCTGCTAAATGTTATTCCGAGGTATTTACATTTGTTAACTTCCGGAATGGTTTCACCCCCTCGGAATGGTTTCACCACCTATGGATCTAGGAAAAGATAAGAAATTACTGAAGGGTAAACAATATATTATAAAGCGACATTCCAAAATTAGTTCAGCTCACAATACATTTTTGACTATGGTACAATCAAATTGTATCGTGTGTCTGTTATCTATCACAAGTAATGTCACGACACGATCAGAGACTACAAATAAATTCACGAATCTAACAAGGACACTCAGACGATAGAGTGGTATTTGCTAAGATTATTTCATGAATAAAATGAAAATTAAAATAATATATCCATAAAATATGTTTACAAAATATTAATAATATTTATTTTATTTATTTCTCCACAATCTTGTCTGTCCAGTTCAAATCCGCCGTTCCCATATCAAGTACAAAGTAAATATAACATAATAGTTTCACCAGTACTAGCCCATGAATTACTTTTTAATTGTCCAGCTCTGCTAATAATAGTATAGTATCATTTAAAATGTTATATCTACCATACCATACTATACAACACAACACGAATGCAGTAGTAGTAATAATAATAATAATAATAATACTTACTTACTTACTTACAAATGGCTTTTAAGGAACCCGAAGGTTCATTGCCGCCCTCACATAAGCCCGCCAGCGGTCCCTATCCTGTGCAAGATTAATCCAGTCTCTATCATCATATCCCACCTCCCTCAAATCCATTTTAATATTATCCTCCCATCTACGTCTCGGCCTCCCCAAAGGTCTTTTTCCCTCCGGTCTCCCAACTAACACTCTATATGCATTTCTGGATTCGCCCATACGTGCTACATGCCCTGCCCATCTCAAACGTCTGGATTTAATGTTCCTAATTATGTCAGGTGAAGAATACAATGCGTGCAGTTCTGTGTTGTGTAACTTTCTCCATTCTCCTGTAACTTCATCCCGCTTAGCCCCAAATATTTTCCTAAGCACCTTATTCTCAAACACCCTGAACCTATGTTCCTCTCTCAGAGTGAGAGTCCAAGTTTCACAACCATACAGAAGAACCGGTAATATAACTGTTTTATAAATTCTAACTTTCAGATTTTTGGACAGCAGACTGGATGATAAGAGCTTCTCAACCGAATAATAACACGCATTTCCCATATTTATTCTGCGTTTGATTTCCTCCCGAGTGTCATTTATATTTGTTACTGTTGCTCCAAGATATTTGAATTTTTCCACCTCTTCGAAGGATAAATCTCCAATTTTTATATTTCCATTTCGTACAATATTCTGGTCACGAGACATAATCATATACTTTGTCTTTTCGGGATTTACTTCCAAACCGATCGCTCTACTTGCTTCAAGTAAAATTTCCGTGTTTTCCCTAATCGTTTGTGTATTTTCTCCTAACATATTCACGTCATCCGCATAGACAAGAAGCTGATGTAACCCGTTCAATTCCAAACCCTGCCTGTTATCCTGAACTTTCCTAATAGCATATTCAAGCGCGAAGTTAAAAAGTAAAGGTGATAGTGCATCTCCCTGCTTTAGCCCGCAGTGAATTGGAAAAGCATCAGATAGAAACTGACCTATACGGACTCTGCTGTATGTTTCACTGAGACACATTTTAATTAATCGAACTAGTTTCTTGGGAATACCAAATTCAATAAGAATATCATATAATACTTCCCTCTTAACCGAGTCATATGCCTTTTTGAAATCTATGAATAACTGATGTACTGTACCCTTATACTCCCATTTTTTCTCCATTATCTGTCGAATACAAAAAATCTGATCAATTGTCGATCTATTACGCCGAAAACCGCACTGATGATCCCCAATAATTTCATCTACATACGGAGTTAATCTTCTCAAAAGAATATTGGACAAAATTTTGTACGACGTCAACAAAAGTGATATTCCTCGAAAGTTACCACAGTTAGTTTTGTCCCCCTTTTTAAAAATAGGCACAATTATAAAATAATAATAATAATAATAATAATAATAATAATAATAATAATAATAATAAATAATAATAATAATAATAATAATAATATATAAAAACCTCAAACTCACAGTTATGAACGTTCACGCATCACTATTTTATTTGTAACAATGGAAAAGATGAAGATCGATTACTGCAATTCGATTCACTCAGTGATGCCAACTGAAGGAAACGAAATACTGCTTAGGTATGTAACGATACAAACTGCACGTTGTGCGCTTCTCATTTTTTATCATAACTGTTAACAATACATAATCGTAATTTAAAATTATGTGTTTTTTTAACTTTGGAACAGGCTACACACTAACGGAATGAAACATTATTTAGGGCTATGTTTAACAATTATTTATTTTTACCTTCTATAAAGACTTTAATTAAATTAACAATTAATAAAAACACAATTATCAAAACTTTGAATAAGGAGATCAATTCCTACATAATGACGTATTACTGAAACGTTTTGAACTGCCCTCCATTTTTATGTAATGATCATTATGCGATTAATCGATTTTCGGGAAAACAGAGCTAGCGATACTGAGGAAACAAATGCACGTCGAAGTGATAAAACGAAAATGATAACAAAAATAAACGATAGAATTTCAGATATATGCAGTTGTTATTGGTTGAAATTTAAGATTTCTTTACACTTCATTGGTACAAAGAAGGATATAGTCACATAAGTGGACACAACTCGCGATTACAAATCAAAAGATGTTCACCGCAGCAGTGAACGAAACGTTTGGTCACACAACCAACGGACCACGGCCTCATACCCTGGAAAACATTTCTCCTATTGACACCGGCCGTGAAAGCCTGCACTCTAATAAATATAAATTATTCTCATAATTAGACAGTATCGGCTGTTTTCCGCTAAATCTGTGTTTTTACAATCATTAGTGGCGGATGAAATTTTCAATTTTATATCGCCGGTATATTTATGTAGGCCCTACTATTGGCGACACTGACTTATCTTCGCCTTCTATTCGTAGAAGCCATAGCTAAAGAAGCCACACTTACATACATGAACAAATGATCTATTACTATCGATTATTAGGGATCAGGTATCTATGAACTCCAGTGTACAATAAATACGGTTCTTTCCATTTATTTGCGAACTAGCCGTACCCGTGCGCTCCGCTGCACCTGTTAAAAATAAATATAATGTAAATACATAATTAAAATAGGACGTTTGATCCAGGGAACATTTGTGTTTGTTAGAAGGATAAATCGTGTGCATTTTAACACGATTGAATTGAGCATAGTTAAAATTTGAATTATAAAATAATGGATTGCTAAGCTAACGTACTATTACTGCATACTAAATCAATACACTCTCGTTGTTCGTTAATTCTCTGAGATTAAAATGAGTGTGTTCATAAATATTATTTTAAGAAACACAGAAAACGAATGTACAAAATAGTCTATCAAATTATCTGTGCATAAGAAGCTATTTTAATCTTACCTGTCCTCGATTTACTCAGAAGTTACTGTAATAACATTATAGCATTATGTCCATCTAGAGAAACTACACTTTCCAATGGTGAAATAATAATTAATTATAAAAATCGGTTAATGGCGGCCGGTTAGCTCAGTTGGTAGAGCAGCTGGCTACGGACTGAAAGGTCCGGGGTTCGATCCCAGGTGGTGACAGGATTTTTTCTCGTTGCCAAACTTTCAGAACGGCCCCAAGGTTCACTCAGCCTTCTATAAAATTGAGTACCGGGTCTTTCCCGGGGGTAAAAGGCGGTCAGAGCGTGGTGCCGACCACACCACCTCATTCTAGTGCCGAGGTCATGGAAAGCATGGGGCTCTACCTCCATGTCCCCCCAAGTGCCTTCATGGCATGTTACGGGGATACCTTTACCTTTTTACCTTTTACAAATCGGTTAATTTAGTTTTCGATATTACATCCTACAAACACAGAAACATCCTCTGTAGGCTATGTTTAATAGCTTTCGATTGTTGTTCTCCAAGGCCCCTTATAGACGAAATAATTTGTTCTTATTTCATTGCACCGTCTTAGATGGCGTTATTTTAATTTTAAAACTCATTTATCTCATTAAATATCAGTCCTACCAAAATTTTGTAAAGAATAACACTTATCGGAAATCATTTTTAAAGAAACTTTTGTTATGTAACATTTTTTACAAAAATCAATAATAAGCGAGATATTTCGATTTATTTAATTCAGGCCTCCTCATAACCCCTCTTTTAAATAAAGTATTTTGAATGCCATATAGCCTAAAATCTAACTTACAACGAACTTAATTTATATTCCAATTTTCATATAAATCGGTTCAGCTATTATCGCGTGAAAAGGTAACAAACATCCAGACAGACATACAAACAGAAATTTCAAAAAAGCAATTTTCGGTTTCAGGGTTGTTAATTATATATGTTAGGACCAATTATTTTTGGAAAATCGAAAATTACCAGAACAATTTCGGCTACAGATTTATTATTAGTATAGATTTCAATCCACTTATTATTCTGGCTATACTACGGTAAATTCAAGGATTCGCTGATGTTCTACGTAGAGATAATTACGGCATAATAACGTAGCACCATACTCAGCTTCTGTTAACCTAGCGATATATTGTGTTATCAGCATTATCCCACACCTATTTCCGCTTTCTAAGTTTCCTTGTACTGTCTTCCTTCTCGATTTTTCTAACCGCAGTTTTGTTTATCATTCTTACGATGCAAGATAGTGGGAAGATCAAATATTTAAAAACAATTTTAATGTCAGTGAGTTAATTGATGAAGTAGGCCTATGACGTGAGACTCCATGGTTACAGCGTGGTGCAAGGATCTTGGGCATGTTCACCGTGTCGCATGTGTAACACGTCCAACGTTTTGGTGCTACATATGCACTCTATGATCAGGATAAGCAGTTAGACAACCTAATTGTTGGATCCTTTACCAAGTGCTGCTCTCCTGAAATTATCGAATACCGCTACTTTGATATGGTTTTGAGAGATTATTAACCTCAAGGTATGTGGGGTGGCCACAACACAACACTCAGGTACCAAATAACCAGTGAATCTGAAAATAATGTTGCCTACACTGCTGCTGGGCTTACAACCTTCTTGAAATGGATCATTGTTGGTGCTGAAACAGTTAGGTCAATTTTATTGCCACTTGTTCTCTCTCAGTGCAACACATTTAATGACTGGGGTAGTGTTAACACTCACCTTGTAGTGTTATATTTTCTGAAGAGTTATTTTCACAAGCGGATGATTTTTTTTTTCCCCAAGACTTGCGATTTTATTCAGAACTTTATAATATCCAATATCCAAAGTATGTGTATCTATGTAACGGAACTGTCCCCGAACACGAGCTTTGCTCTTTCGGGGTATTTTAATGTAACGTTTTTATGTATATGTTATTATTAAATAAATAAATAAATAAAATAAAAAAATAGCAAACAAAGAAGGTCAGAACACTTCTGACTGAAGTAGACCTATTATCAAATGATCACTTGTAAGCAGACGATTTACAAATCTATATCCATACAACCCCTGACTCACTCAATGACGCAATACAAAACCTTAACGAGGACCTTGAATCTACATCTGCATGGGCCAGAAAGTTTGGTTTGACTCTCAATGCAAGAAAATCACAAGCAATCCTAGTGGGACATCAACGTCTATTATGCAGCACTACTCCTGCTCTTCCAGTTCAAGTTAAACGACACAATAATCTCTTTTGCTTCCTGTGTTAAAACCTTGGCGTTTACTTTGATACGCATTTAAACAGGAATAACTAAGTAACCCATATTACCAAAAAAGTGCTTTCCATACTACATTCCTTAAACAGCATTCGAGAATTCCTTCCGCTATCACTCAAGAAAATACTAGTGGAAACACTAGTAATGCCCCACTTCGATTATTGTGATTTTCTACTGACTGACCTCAATGTCAACCAGTCACAAAGATTACAACGTGTTCATAATTCTTGTGTTCGCTTCGTCTGCGATGTCCGTCGCGCTGACCACATTACCCCATCCTTCCAAACTCTAAACTGGCTACGGCTTAATGAACGTAGAAATTTTCATTCTCTTTTCTCCTTTTCCAAGTCCTTCACACCTCTACACCTACCTACCTTGCCTCCCGTTTCAGTTACCTGTCATCATAATATCATAATCTCTTCACACGCACGCAAAATAGCCGCATACTAGCCATACCAACACATAAGACATCATCGTATTCATCATCATACACAATCTCGCTCTCGCGCTTGTGGAATACCCTACCCAGTGACATCAGAGACTGTCGGAATT
Organism: Periplaneta americana; assembly: GCF_040183065.1. Classification (NCBI taxonomy): domain Eukaryota; kingdom Metazoa; phylum Arthropoda; class Insecta; order Blattodea; family Blattidae; genus Periplaneta; species Periplaneta americana. The sequence continues at coordinate 7,189,419 of NC_091120.1, forward strand.
TAGTAGCGTTCAAAAGCAAGCTTATTAAGCATTTTCTTACTGCGTAGAGTAGGTTTAATTTGTACTTAATCAATAAAAGAAATGCTTCTCTCTTCTTAACTTTTACAATAAACTGTCTACCTTTTATTAATCAGTTAATCTTTTAGTACCGGTACTTTGATTTTTATTGTATTTGTAATTTAATATTAATTGTAATTATAATGTATTTATTTATTTATTTATTTAAATTTAAATATACAGAATAAGGAATATAATTACAAAACAAACAAGAGAAATAGAAATAAAATAATACAAGCAATATAAAAAGAAGATACAGTAGTATTAACAAAATTTGAGACCGAATGAGCAGCGCTCGTGCTCGGTCGCAGTTCAGATATAATATTGAAATAAAAAAATAATAATATAAATAAAAAAGTGTAAAATAAAATAGGAACTAAAATATAATTACAGCGGCAATGGAATTATATAATATAATATTAACACTACAGAAGAATAATATCGCACGTGAAAAGTAGGACTAATATATATTTCAAAATTATAGAATACAAATATAATATAGGCTGATTAATTCGTACACATAGGCTATAAATTTATTTAATCAAATTGAAGATATTAACACGTTTCTAATTTTCTTGTTATATGTTAGTGGGTTACATGTTAGAAGTTCTGGGTGTAATTTAGTTAAAGCATTGTACAACCGAGGGCCAAAATTTATGCTATGCTTTAGACCAGCAGATGTGAGACATTTAGGTTCTACTAATGTTGAATTAATATTTCGTCTTGTATCATAATTGTGTGTCTGTAATACAAACTTATTACGATTTTTATGATAAAATTTTAACAGCGTATACTTATAAATTTGTTCAATATTAAATACATTAAATTCAGAATAAATTAATTTAGTTGGATAATCGAAACGTTTCTTCAAACAAATTTTAATTATTCATTTTTGTAGTAAATTTAACGGACTAAGATTAATTTTTGTACTTTACCCCAAACAATTATACCATATTGAATGATAGACTGAATAATGGCCAAATAAACATTTAATTGTAATTGTATTCTTAATATTGTAGTTGTAATCCCCTGGTAGAGGGAAAGAGAAGGCCTGCTAGCCTTATCTCTACCAGGTTAAATAAATAAATAAATAAATGATGAAATAAATAAGTAAATAAACAAATAAATGAATAAATAAGTAAATAAATAAATAATTCCTTGTGAAAAATCAGATCACAGTGAAGCAGAGAATTGTGATTTTAGCGATCATGTGAGTGAAACTGAACTATCTGACGATGATGATACTGGTGAAAATAATGGCAAAATTAGAAATCAAATGATGACGTAATTATTTGTGGGGAATCAGATCATGGTGAAAAAGAGAATTGTGAAGTTAGTGGTCTTGTGACTCAAAGTGAACAATCTGACGATGGTGGTGGTGATGGTGGTGCTGGTTGTGAAAATAACACAATAGTTAAAACAAATCTTGGTGAAAATAACTAATAAGTTTCTAGGTGTTAAACTGTATTAAAAAGTGATTTTTCTTTTTCATTGAATTTTCTTACCAAACTCGAGACCTTCCTCTAACGAAATAAATAACATTTGCCTCTTAACGCATTAAGTAACGACGAGGGCCTTATTCAAGACATTTGAAGCATTTTTTTTTTCTTATAACTGTTTTGAAGTGGGGTGCTCTGAACACCACATACTGTATTTACCTATGTAACTTCCTACTATTTTGCCGTCAACTAACCTAATTAACCCTTAAATTGGCAAAAGTTCATTTCTCACACTAGTTTATTAAACCGTGTCGGACTGTAAAGAAAACAACTATCGCAATGTCCATAGTTTATATATTTTGCAATATTATAGTATTATGAAATTTTAATTTTTCTACCAATTTTTTTCTATTGTTCTATTAAAATTATGGCATACCAGTGGCTTGTGCAGCAAATGCTGCCGCAAACTAAGTTCGTTAGACGTTCAAATAAAATTTTTTTCAGATTTATTTTCAATTAAGAATACTTGCCTTTTTGATAGTTACTTGCTTCCAGAATAATGAAACATACTCTCTCTGAATGGATTTTTTAGGCAAAATACTTTTTCTTGAACCTATACAACTTCAGTTTTTGAGTTTCAACGCGAAAACGCAAGTATCGATGTCAGGACGATAGCAGTAGCGATTTCAGGTCATTGTGGATTGTAGGCAAAAGTTTAAAAAATGTAAGGTTTGCTAAGCTTTCGAACAATAGCATTTTCGTATAGCTGCTGCATGTAGAACTTGAAATGTAGAGCGTAAAATCATTTTATCCTACTAAGAGATCTTGCTGAAATGATCTGGAGACTACAAAATTTTCTAGGCCTCTTATTTTATCAGTAAGAAATACCTTTTTATCTTTCCTTAGGAACTGTAATTTTTGCGCTCTCTCGAGCCAATACTGAAGACAATGACACATATCAATATCTACACTACACCGCCATTAAGTATATGAAAAAAAAATCAACCCCACTGGTTTAATAAGTATAAAAATATATGTTTTTAATAACAATATTATTATCTTACTTAACTTTTGTCAGCAGTCACTCAGTAAATTATAGAAATGAAGATCTAAATTCAGATATTCTCTACATTTACTTACATAACCTCAAAACGTTTCGCTTTCATGTCATCAATATAGCATCAATATTATGTACAATTAATGAAAAATAGATGCATCATGATATTAACTATAATAATATTTAATTTCTAATGGTAATAATGTTATCAAACCACCTCAAGTTTCGTAGATTTGAATATCCAATACACAGCTGTACTCAGAAAATTATACACTGCAGAATCAGTTTTTAATAACAAATTGAATTGACCTCTAAATATGTCGGCAATCCTGCAGGTCATGGCCTTCGTGTAATAGCCTATTGTTTATTGTAGTGTGTGTTTTGTTCTGAAATTCAATAAAGTCGGCCGTGATTCAATAAAATTAGTTCTCAAAACTGACAACAGATGGATTTTGGAAAAATGGAAAATGATGTAGGAAAATTGACATTTCACTGAAAACTACTATTTTTCCGAAAAATTTTGGATTCCAAGCTTCAAAATGAGGGGCCATTTACTAAAATTCGTAATTTCCATTACCAGTTAAAATTATATATATATAGACTAGTGGCTTGTGCAGCAAATGCTGCAAACTAAGTTAATTAGACGTTCAAATAAACATTTTTCAGATTTATTTTCAGTGAAGAATACCAGACATTCTGAAAGTTTTTGCTTCCGTAATAATGAAAGATGCTCTCTCTCGAGCCAATACTGAAGAGAACCACGCATATAAATATCTACACCACACCGCCATTAAATATATGAAAAAAACCCAACCCCACTTGATTAATAATTATAAAAATATTTGATTTTTAATAATATTATTATCTTACGTAAGTTTTATAGCTTTAGTAACAAATACTATATATACCATATAGCCGCTACTCAGTAAAATATAGAAATCAGAATCTAATTTAAGTTATTCTCTACATCTACTTATATAACCCCAAAACGTTTCACTTTCATATCATCAATATAGCATTAATATGTATAATTAATGAAAAATAGTCACATCATGGCATTAACTACAATAATATTTCACTTCTAATGGTAATAATGTCATCAAACCACCTCAAGTTTTGTAGTTTTTAATATCCAATACACAGCTGTACCCAGAAAATTACACACCACAGAATCGAACCTGTAAATTATTTTTAGTAAGTTAAGTTTTTAATAACCAATTCAATTTTAGCTCTAAATATGTCAGCATTCTTGCAGATCATGGCCTTCGTGTAATATTGTTTACTGTAGTGTGTGTTTTGTTTTATTCTGAAATGCAACACGGCCGACTTGATGCTCGCTTCGCTTCTCCTTTACAAAAAAGTGAAGGTTATAATCAAGTCGGCCGTGAATGCTATTAGCTAGTTCTCAAAACTGACGACAGATGGATTTTGGAAAATAGGAAAATTATGTTTAAAAATTGACATTTCACTGAAAACTACTATTTTTCCGAAAAAACTTTGAGTTCCAAGCTTCAAAATGAGAGGTCATTTATTAAAATCCGTCCAGCCGTTTTCCCGTAATTTCCATTACCAGTTCAAATTATATATATAGATACTAGCTGAAAGCACCCGGCGTTGCACGGGTTTTCCTTTCTGCTTCTGTTTTTAATTAAACTGATTATTACATTTTCGGAAATCTCGGAAACCTAACTATAGACAACCAAAACGAGTTGTCTTTACTAATCTAAGATGATTCTTTACTTAACGTCACTTACATGAACTGATGAACTCCTTAGCGAAATGTCTGCCAGCGCTAACTCAATATAAAACAGTTCTGGCACCGAAAAGAAAACATATCTCATGTGCCTGACATTCGACGGTTTTTTAAATTTATATATTTATTTGCTTTTATTTATATTTATTTATTTATTCTCGTGTAGTTAAGGCCATTAGGCCTTCTCTTGCACACCGCCAGAAATAGAAATATAACAGAAAAATCAAACTATGAACAAAGTAAAAACCCAATGAAAATATGATTCATTTTCCTCTTTCTGATCAGTTTCAGTATCGAATCAATATGTATGGCCTACTTATTGCACGAATTATCTAGTTTTAGCCTTCATGATGTGCATCAACAATGTTATTTAATTTCGGTTATAATTTCCATGGCCTCCTGAAAGTCGATGTTGAATACAACAGACAATAATAAAAAAACAGTTGACTATAGAATATTGCATTTTAGTATTACACATGAATGTTTGATCGTATTTATTTTTATTTGTTTATTTTTTAATTAATTTAACGTCCATTTGCACAATTTTAATGTAGCCTATGTTTTTCTCCTGGTTATGAAGGTTAAATGTGCAAACTTTGGCACATATCGGTCAAAGCGTGTAGATTTGTATAGAGAACATACCCACATTGACTTTTATATATTAGATGGTTAACTATAGCTTTTGTAACTTTTGTTGACCGTCTTGCACCCAACACGATTATGGTTGCAAACACATGCAAATGAAAACAGTACTGGTACATTCCGAAGCGGTTATAAAATAAAAACAGTAAATCCTCATGTACGTATGTAAATAAACTGGCATCAAATTGCCCCTGTACTGCGCATTCCTAGCGTCGTCGTAGACACTGTTTCTGCCTCGTGTTGGCTGTCAACTTGAACCATTTACATTGGAATGGAAGGCAAGCAAAAGAATTTGAACTGCATTGTAGAGGTCACTTCGTCTTATGGCTCACGGCTGCTGCTAAGTGCTTTTATATTGTCATCTTTGTAAGCAAGGCTCCTGAAAACGATCAAGAGATGAAAAAAATACTACCGCTCATAAATGTGCAGCATTATTTATGACCCTGCCTGCAACGACTGTACACTGCTTGTGTGGATCCTGTTACTCTTTAGTGAGTATTTACAATACCGTGATGCAATTATACGCTATTCTAATCTTTAGATTAGTTACGATGACAACAAACAAACAAAAAATGTAATACCGCACTAGTTTTAAACTTTTAGGGCCACATTCATAGACATTCTTAGCGCGGGCTTCCGGCCATTAGAATTTTATGTAAAGCAAACTATCTGGAACATTGTCGGCCACTTTTCAGACAATCACGGATTTTAACAATCATAAATTTGTATATATATGATCTAGTACTTTACAATCGACAAAATATCGACAATTACTCATTAGTGACCTATATAAATGATCATGAAAGAAATAGTGACCAAATTAATATTCCATATTGTAGATTACACAAGAGCAACACAAACGTTTTAATTATGGGGATGACATTATACAGAGTGTTTAAAAAATATGGGGCATAATTTCAGGTATGTATTTCCCACATGTATACAATCAAAATAGTTCATTACAACATGTGTCCGGAAATGCTTCATTTCCGAGTTACGGCCTTCACAACATTGAAATTCACCGGAACGTTTTTCTTTCCGCAGGTCGTTGCCATTACAGAAGATGTTCAAAATGTCCACCTCCTGCTTGAATACAGACCTCACATCGATGTCTCATTGACCTGCGAACACGATCCCAAACTCCAGGAGTATTGCGTATGTCCTCAGAACATGCCACAATTCGATTCCGAAGGGATTGCAAATCAGGCACCGGAGACGAATAAACCAATGATTTTAAATGGCCCCACAAGTAGAAATCGAGAGGGTTCAGATCAGGTGAGCGTGGAGGCCAAGCAATTGGGCCACCTCTACCTATCCATCGATCAGGAAACCTTCGATCCAAGTACCGGCGAGCCGTAAACTGAAGTGTGCAGGAGAGCCATCATGCAAGAAGTGAATGTGTTGACGATTGATCAGTGGAGTGTCTTCTAAAACATGAGGTATGGTGTTTTCCAGGAAGTTGTTGTGAAGGCCATAACTCGGAAATAAAGCATTTCCGGACACATGTTGTAATGAACTATTTTGATTGTCTACATGTGGGAAATACATACCTGAAATTATGCCCCGTATTTTTTAAACATTCTGTATAATAAGCTCCCAAGTCAATATTATAAATTACCAATCAATAGCTTCAAAACTAGGCTTTACAATTGGTTATTAAATAATCGTTTTTATTCTGTTGCTGAGTTTTTCAACACAAATTTGTATGAAATTGTATTTTAATAAATAAATTTAATTGCAATTTAGTTAGTTTTCTTTAATTTAAAAGTTTCAAATTATTTTTTGTTTTCATTGTATTATTTAAATTTTACTGTTTCTTTTATTAGTGTTTTTAAAAATATATTTATGTTTTTCAATGTATTCTGACGAAGCCTAAAACTGTATGTCTAATGGCCAAATAAATTGAATTGAATTGAATTGAATTGATGATCAGCGAACTAAAGCTTTTCGTATTCATAAACCAGTGTGTGCGATATGATATAATCTGAATCCTGTACAAGTAATCAGTCGATAGCCGGGGATAGTTTAGCACGCTCTTAGCGCGGACAAGCGAAATATCTATGCATAGCACCCTTCTAGTTTAACCAGTGCAGAAGATTGCAGGAGAATGTGTTTACATCATATCGAAAATAATTATTATCTCACTTACAATTTACTATGAATCATCAATTAACACTTCTTGTGAACGTGAAGAATGTATTCGAGAGGAATCTTTGTAATTCTATATGGCAACACAAATAGTCTACTTGCTTAAGAAAGAAAGCTCAGGCACTACGAAGCTTAAATAGATTATATCTCGCTTATTACTAAAAGACAAAAAACAAAAAAAGGGGGGGCCACCGGCGTATCTCAGTTGGTTAAGGCGCTTGCATGTTGATCAGAAGTTGCGCTCGAGCGCTGGTTCGATTCCCACTTGGGCTGATTATCTGGTTGGTTTTTTCCGAGGTTTTCCCCAACCGTACGGCGAATGTCAGGTAATCTATGGCGAATCCTCGACCTCATCATGCCAAATACCATCTCGCTATCATCAATCTCTTCCGCCCAGCCAGACTCTAATTCTAATAGAATACAATTGGTTACATAGTTATTACATTAATATCTAGACCGTAAAACAACATGAAAGTAAAAGTTTAGGTGAGGAGTTTGGACTTTTTCCATTGCTGGTTGTCACAATTAAAAAATTAAGACACAACGTTTCGAAGGGTGGTTCTCCCTTCGTTCAGTCATACAGAATAGCTGTACGTAACGATCCCAACAGTAGGTTTTTTTCTCTTCTCTCCTTCCTTTCACCTGAAGACGAAGGGAGAACCACCCTTCGAAACGTTGTGTCTTATTTTTATTTTAGTAGGTTATTTTATGACGCTTTATCAACAGCTTAGGTTATTTAGCGTCTGAATGAGATGAAGGTGTTACTGTCGGTGAAATGAGTCCGGGGTCCAGCACCGAAAGTTACCCAGCATTTGCTCATATTCGGTTGAGGGAAAACCCCAGAAAAAAAACCTCAACCAGGTAACTTGCCCCGACCGGGAATCGAACCCGGGCCACCTGGTTTCGCGGCTAGACGCGCTAACCGTTACTCCACAGGTGTGGACACGTTGTGTCTTAATTTTTTGATTGTGACAACCAGCAATGGAAAAAGTTCAAACTCCTCACCTAGAAATTAACAATCCACCATTGCTTTCCAACCCCTCATTTAGATCATGAAAGTAAATAATGAAAGTTGGATAAGTAATGTTAGTGTGACAATAATAAACATTGGTAAGAAATAGTGATAATAATAATAATAATAATAATAATAATAATAATAATAATAATAATGAGATACTTTAAATATTTATTCTGTGATATATAACCATTAAACATTGAGAAACCTGAAAGAGCTATTATTGTTAACAAGAACTGTTAGAAAAATATTTCGTTAGCCTATTCTTAAATTGGTTTGATGTCTGACAGTCCCTGACATTACTCGGTAGGGAATTCCAAAGTCGAGGAACAGCCACAGTGAAAGAAGATGAATATGAGGATGTTCGGTGGGAGGGAATGGATAATATTGAGGAGTGTTGTGATCGTGTGTCTAGCTTATGAAGGGTGGGTAAATTTTGAAAACGAGACACAAGATAGACAGGAGTGGAGAAATGCAATATGTGAAAGAGAAGGGAAAGTATAGTCATACTGCATAAAGCGACTATGCAACAAAATTAATTTAGACTGAAATTGATTTTTTTAATTGATTATTTTACGACGCTTTTTCAAGTGCTTTGGTTATATACCGTCTTATTGACATGAAGGTGATAATGGAAGGAAATGAGTCCAAGACCCAACGCCGAAAGTTACCTGGCATTTGCTCTTATTGGGTTCAGGGAAAACCTCGGAAAAAACCTTAACTAGTTAACTTGCCCCAATTAGGATTTGAACCCGAACCCGCTCATTTCACGGTCAGGAGATTGAAATTGATAACTCATCAGTTTTGTTGATTTACACAGTAATGATAAAATGTTAACATACATGACTTGTTTTGATTTTCTTTTTCGGAACTCCGTAACAAGAATCTATGTGGATAAACTGCAACATGCAAGTAGATAACATATATATATATCGTAATTAAGTGCTAAACTGTGAGAAATGTACACTTAATTTTGTGATTTTTTTTCCTTTGTTTAACTTATGAGTGTGCGCATATTTTAATGTCCATAAATTATGCAGTCACTGCTTGTTAGGTACGTCCTAGTAGGTAAGTTCAGTTTTTTCTTGTGTACTACATACAGAATTTATTATGCATTACATGTTAATATTTAGCATGTAATACGCTATAAATTCGCCCCAAGATAGGCTTTTATATTTCCGAAACGCAAAACACTCACTTTATATTCCAAACGCTGTACAATTATTTTGTAAATAACGACAGCTCATGTAAAAATGTACCTGGCACAAACAACTTCGATAAATTAAACATTACAAAAACTTATATTCAGTCTGAGAATAGGAAAGATAAACACAAATTGAACAGGTGAATTTATGCCCAACACGAGGCTGACTATCTATTGAACAGTCCTGTTAATGACCCTCAATAAAATACGTAAAGATGTGCTTTAATTGGTTATTTAAATACACTATGAACTACGTTATATTTTCACGGTTATGTTAAACTGTAAATTGTCGCTCAGTGCCACCTTATTTTTAGTAAATAAAACATCATCATGTGCATAACATAACATTTTAATTTGTCTGTCTCTCATGGAGAAGCGATTTCTGTTTTTGACTTCCTTAATTGTTTCATCCATCAATAAATTAGTAAAGGATCAAATAACCCTCTTGTAAGAAATTTAAAGCATAATTAGTATGGGAAATACCTGCTATTATTCGGTTGAGAAGCTTTTGTCATGTAGTGACAAGCTGAAGGTTGGAAAATATAAAACAGTTATGTTACCGGTTGTTCTATATGGTTGTGAAATTTGGACTCCCACTTTGAGAGAGGAACAGAAATGTTCGAGAATGAGGTGCCCAGCAAAATATCTGAGGCTAAGAAGTATGAAGTTACAGGAGAATGGACAAAGTTACACAACACAGAACTGCACGCATTGTATTCTTCACCTGACATAATTAAAAACATTAAATCCAGACGTTTGGGATGGGTGAATCCAGAAATGCATATAAAGTGTTAGTTGGGAGGCCGGAGGGAAACAGACCTTTGGGGAGACCGAGACGTAGATGGGAGGATAATATTAAAACAGATTTCAGGGAGGTGGGATTTGATGGTAGGGATTGGATTAAAATTGCTCAGGATAGGGATTGATGGTTTATGTGAGAGTAGCAATGAACCTCTAGGTTCCCTAAAACCCATTAGTAAGTAAGCAAGGCCTATAAATACTGCATTACCATAGTACTTTGCACTGCATTATCCGAGTAAATATCTTCAATTTTCTACTTTTATTATATCCACAGACATCTGTCGGTTGTACAAAATATATAAAATTTCTTCAGCTGAAACGATCAAATGTTTTATATGTCTGTAAAGCAAAAATCCAGAAATGCATATAGAGTGTTAGTTGGGAGACCGAAGGGAAGAAGACCTTTGGCGAGGCCGAGACGTAGATGGGAGGTTAATATTAAAATGGATTTGAGGGAGGTGGGATATGATGATAGAGATTGGATTGATCTTGCGGGCTTGTGTGAGGGCGGCAATCTTTAATAATCTGATTGGCTATGTATTGTATACTTTTAGTAGAGCCATCGATGTTGGTCAGTCGACAGACTCGCTGGGCTGCTGATCCGGAGCTGCGTTCGGGCTTGGGTTGGATCCCCCTTTGGACTTTGGTTTCTTCGGAGGTTTTCCCCAGCCGTGGGACTGAAGCCGGATGGTCTATGGCGAGTCCTTGGCATCAACCCCTTTGATTTGATTACCCCCTTTGATTTGATTACCTGGTTGGGTTTTTCCGAGGTTTCCCCCACCGAAAAGGCAAATGCCGGGTAATATTTTGGCGAATCCTCGGACCTCATCTCATCTCACTACATCTCGCCAAAATGTAAAAAAATGTAAAAAAATTGTACAAAATTGTAAAAATTGTAGAAAATTACTAAATTGTAAAACTATAAAAATTTGTAAAAATTGTAATTGTAATATTGTAAAATGTTGACATGTTCCACATCTTAAAGCTTCATTGCTCATGTAAGATCTATGGAATAAAATAAATGAATGAATGAATGAATGAATGAATGAATGAATGAATGAATGAATGAATGAACCTCCGGGTTCCTTAAAAGCCAGTAAATAAGTAAGTAAAGAAAAAAAAAAGTTGCACTATATAGAAAACAACATACGTATTTTTAAGACGATGACTGAAAGCTGTATAGCAAATGGACATTGAATGAAACAACGAAGAAAATTAAATTATGTAGGAATGAACTTCCAGAGATGCAGTACATTAATTACATTATAAAATAAAAACTAATGACATAAGGGAATAATTGTAAAAGGAACCATTGTAGAAACTATTCAGGCAAAAACCTGCATGGACATAAACTATTATGCGTAGGGACCCAAGCAGATTGCCTAAACTTTTTTTTAGTGGATACCCCTACAGAGAAAAAAGCCGTAAAGACTCCAGATAATTTGGAAACACGAAATATTCTAGTCTACCAGATGAAGAAGAATTTGTGGCGTGTAGAGTGCAAAAAGACCCAATGGGTTATAAAAATTCACATTATTATTATTATTATTATTATTATTATTATTATTAATATTAGTTAATTTTCAGCTACACTGCTTTCTCCTTTCTTCCTGTAATATGTACACAACCATATGAAACCCTTCTTGATCGCATTACTGAGTGTAAAATTAAGCACAGAGTGGATTAGAGAAAATGTTGAAAATTACTTGAAAATAAGGTTTAGGCCTGATCACATATATAACAGATGGGCCATCGCCATGTTGAGACGGTAACATGTGGAAGAGAACAACCACCAGGATCGCCACCATCGATTGGGAACGACCGCTAGATGGAAGTACAGTTGCTCCATGCAATTCAAATGAGAGTTATAACGCAGTCGCTAGATGGCAGCATAGTGAAATTGATAAAGGTTGTTGCCGTCAAAGCCTATAAGGCTGAACAATCTGTTAAACAGGGTGATCTGGAGTTTTAGTCATATCAGATAACCGAAGAAGACAGAGAAAGCGAGCTCTAGAGCTATTCCATCAGCTTCAGCAGTAGATTTCTGCAACGTTCAGTATGAGTAACCCAGTGAAGAAGCTATAAACGCACTGCTCGTGGCAGACAGGCGACTCACTTTTGTGGCACAATTAACAGATGCAGGTAAAAACCAAGTTAGATGCCCATTAAGATCAATATCTATGCTGCCAAGCTAATCATAACACAGGTCAAATGTCGAAATATTTGCATTATGTAACTTACTTACTTACTTACAAATGGCTTTTAAGGAACCCGAAGGTTCATTACCGCCCTCACATAAGCCCGCCATCGGTCCCTGTCCTGTGCAAGATTAATCCAATCTCTATCATCATACCCCACCTCCCTCAAATCCATTTTAATATTATCCTCCCATCTACGTCTCGGCCTCCCTAAAGGTCTTTTTCCCTCCGGTCTCCCAACTAACACTCTATATGCATTTCTGGATTCGCCCATACGTGCTACATGCCCTGCCCATCTCAAACGTCTGGATTTTAAGTTCCTAATTATGTTAGGTGAAGAATACAATGCGTGCAGTTCTGTGTTGTGTAACTTTCTCCATTCTCCTGTAGCTTCATCCCGCTTAGCCCCAAATATTTTCCTAAGCACCTTATTCTCAAACACCCTTAACCTATGTTCCTCTCTCGGAGTGAGAGTCCAAGTTCCACAACCATACAGAAGAACAGGCAATATAACTGTTTTATAAACTCTAACTTTCAGATTTTTGGACAGCAGACTGGATGATAAGAGCTTCTCAACCGAATAATAACACGCATTTCCCATATTTATTCTGCGTTTAATTTCCTCCCGAGTATCATTTATATTTGTTAGTGTTGCTCCAAGGTATTTGAATTTTTCCACCTCTTCCAAGGATAAATCTCCAATTTTTATATTTCCATTTCGTACAATATTCTGGTCACGAGACATAATCATATACTTCGCCTTTTCGGGATTTACTTCCAAACCGATCGCTTTACTTGCTTCAAGTAAAATTTCCATGTTTTCCCTAATCGTTTGTGTATTTTCTCCTAACATATTCACGTCATCTGCATAGACAAGAAGCTGATGTAACCCATTCAATTCCAAACCCTGCCTGTTATCCTGAACTTTCCTAATGGCATATTCTAGAGCGAAGTTAAAAAGTAAAGGTGATAGTGCATCTCCCTGCTTTAGCCCGCAGTGAATTGGAAAAGCATCAGATAGAAACTGACCTATACGGACTCTGCTGTATGTTTCACTGAGACACATTTTAATTAATCGAACTAGTTTCTTGGGAATAGGCCTACCAAATTCAATAAGAATATCATATAATACTTCCCTCTTAACCGAGTCATATGCCTTTTTGAAATCTATGAATAACTGATGTATTGTACCCTTATACTCCCATTTTTTCTCCATTATCTGTCGAATACAAAACATCTGATCAATTGTCGATCTATTACGCCGAAAACCGCACTGATGATCCCCAATAATTTCATCTACGTACGGAGTTAATCTTCTCAAAAGAATATTGGACAAAATTTTGTACGACGTCAACAAAAGTGATATTCCTCGAAAGTTACCACAGTTGGTTTTGTCCCCCTTTTTAAAAATAGGTACAATTATGGACTCCTTCCATTGTTCTGGTACAATTTCCTTTTTCCAAATAGCAAGTACAAGTTTATAAATTTCGCTATATAATGCACTTCCACCCTCTTGTATTAATTCTGCTGGAATTTGATCGATACCTGGAGACTTGTACTTTTTCAGATTTTCTATCGAATCTTTGCCACGTCTCTTATTCCGTAGTATACATACCTGGTTGAGGTTTTTTCCGGAGTTTTCCCTCAACCCAATATGAACAAATGCTGGGTAACTATCGGTGCTCGATCTCGGACTCATTTCACCGGCATTATCACCTTCATCTCATTCAGACGCTAAATAACCTAAGATGTTATACGATGAAAGAGTAGGCCTAATGGAACGGAGAAAAATTCTCTCCGGCGCCGGAGAGAATTTTTCTCCGTTCCATTACTCTTTCAAATCCCGGCGCCGGAGAGAATTTTTCTCCGTTCCATTACTCTTTCAAATCCCGGCGCCGGAGAGAATTTATCTCCGTTCCATTACTCTTTCATCGTATGAAGACGCAGAATATCTGCATGGAAATATCATCTGTACTTCGGTACATTAAAATATATATGATATGCGTAAGATTTAAGACGGCGCTTATTCCGTCGGATCCCGGCCAACTAGTCACTCTTAACGGGTGCACCTCAGCACATGTGTGGACTTCGGTCCTACGTTCATAGACATCTATGACGTGGTATCCGGTGTGGCTTAGTGGATAAAGCATCAGTACGTAGAGCTGAAAACCCGGGTTCAAATCCCGGCGCCGGAGAGAATTTTTCTCCGTTCCATTACTCTTTCATCGTATGATGACGCAGAATATCTGCATGGAAATATCATATGTACTTCGGTACATTAAAATAATAAAATAATAAATAACCTAAGATGTTGATAAAGCGTCGTAAAATAACCTACTAAAATAAAAAAAGAACACATTTGTTTACTGAACAAATATGAATAAATAAACACGTTAATCCAATCACTCGCCAATAATAAACTCTAAAAGTCCTTATTTAACGCCGATGTACACCGGATGCACAAGTTTGTCGTTTTATTTATGTTTCGCATTCATATAGAACATTAGGGTTTGTCGCAACACTCCATAAACCCCCTGTATAATCATTAATCAGTGCTATGTGGACAAAACGAGATTGTAACAGGGGAAAATAAGATATATCGCTTAATTAATTTTAAATACTCTCATTTAGGAGAAAAAGGGGACAAAGACAAGTCATTCATAACAAACTTAAGAGATTCAATGGTGCAGATTATGTCGCTAATAACAGACATAAGTTACACAAATCGTGATGCGAATGACAAGCGACTGATATGGCAGAAGTAACACTCCAGCTCATCTTCCTGTGCGTAGGCTATACGAGGAGAAATATTAATAGTGTAACAGTGATGTAACCATAATATCTGCTTTCATAATACAACAGGATGCAATGCCTTCTTCAGCACCTTAGAAATCGCACTGTTGCACGGAAACCAGAGTTTCATCATTACCTCAAGTTATTATGAACCACATTAATCCGGTTCATATCCCTTTATAAAAAGGCTCTTCTACAGTCATTTCCTCTATATCGGTTCTCCGTATCCACTACTTAACTTTCTCTTTACGATTAATGACAAAATTTTTGTGTGGATTTCTAATTACATGTTGTTTTTGCTAGGTTATACATAATAGTAGTGAATCAGAACTTGTACAATAGAGATTTCAATGCTAAAAATTATATATCTATTGAAATGTTACCTTCTTTAATTATTATAGGCCTGCAAGAAAAATGGTTAGTTTTTTGTAGAGTAGAATCTATTACATACACATATGTTCTGCAAAATGGTAGGTCTTTCACTGCAATCCCAGCTTTCTGCCTTCCTTTTGTGCCGGCATATTTTATTTATTTTATTGGGTTATTTTACGACGCTGTATCAACATGTAGGTTATTTAGCGTCTGAATGATATGAAGGTGATAATGCCGGTGAAATGAGTCCGGGGTCCAGCACCGAAAGTTACCCAGCATTTGCTCGTATTGGGTTGAGGGAAAACCCCGGAAAAAACCTCAACCAGGTAACTTGCCCCGACCGGGATTCGAACCCGGGCCACCTGGTTTCGCAGCCAGACGCGCTGACCGTTACTCCACAGGTGTGGACGTGCCGGCATATGATTCACATATGTTAATACCATCTATCATTTGATTTCTTCTTCTGACCCGAACAATTTCTCCCGTTTACCATTCTTTCCAGTGCATCCTTCAGCAGATAGTTTCTTCTCAGCTAGTAACCCAACTAATTCCTTTTCCTCTTTCTGATCAGTTTCAGCATCATTCTTTCTTCACCCACTCACTCCAACACAGCTTCACTTCTTATCCTGTCTGTCATTTCACACGCTCCATTCTTCTCCATATCCACATTTCAAATGCTTCTAGTCGCTTCTCTTCACTTAGTCGTAATGTCCATGTTTCTGCTCCATACAATGTCACACTCCACACAAAGCACTTCACTAGTCTCTTCCTTAGTTCTTTTTCCAGAGATCCGCAGAAGATGCTCCTTTT